>NC_081571.1:61643798-61673846 GCF_022355385.1 Mustela nigripes
GAGCCAGATGTGGGGCTCGATCCCAGGACCCTGAGATCATGACCTGAGCCAAAGGTAGAGGCTTAACCCACTGAGCCACCGAGGTGCCCCGATTATATCTTTTTAAAATAATGTTGTTTTATTTTACTTCATCGTGGTAAGTGTACTCTTTAATCACTATCCCCTATTTCCTCCATCCTTTCAGCTACCTTCTTATGATAATTTCAAAAATCAGTTTGTTCTCTATAGTTAAGGGTTAATGTCTTGGTTCATCTCTTTCTCTCTCTCTCTCTTTTTTTTCTCTTTGCTCATTTGTTTTGTTTCCTAAATTCCACATAGGAGTGAGATTATATGGTATTTGTCTTTTTATGATTAACTTATTTCTTTTAGCATTATTCACTATAGTTCTATCCATGTCATAGGAAATGGCAAGATTTCATTCTTTAAGACAAAATAATATTCCATTGTATGTATACACCACCTTTCTTCTTTAGCCATTCGTTTATCAATGGACACTTAGGCTGCTTCCATAGTTTGGCTACTGTAAACAATGCTGCTATAAACATAAGATGCATATATCCCTTCGAAATAGTGTTTTTGTGGTTTGGGGGCAAATACCTAGTAGAGCAATTACTGGGTCATAAGTTAGTTCTATTTTTATTTTTTTGTGAAATCTCCATACTGTTTCCACAATGGCTGCACTAATTTGCATTCCCAATAGCAGTGTAAGAAGGTTCCTTTTTCTCCACATCCTTGCCAACACCTATTGTTTCTTGTGTTTTTTATTTTAGCCATCCTGACAGGTGTGAGGTGCTATCTCATTTAACTTTTGATTCCATTTCCCATGCAAATCATGAGAGTGATGTTGAGTGATAATGAAGAGAGTTTATTGAGCATCTCTTCATGTATCTGTTGACCATCTGTGTATCTTCTCTGGACAAATGTCTGTGCATGTCTTCTGCCCATTTTTTAATTGAATTATTTGTCCCTTGTCTATTGAGCTGTAGCAGTTCTTTATATAGTTTGGATACTAACCCTTTATTGGTGTCTTTTATATTTTATTTAAAAAGAGTCAACCATAAGTGACTCTTAATCTCACAAAACAAACTGAGGGTTGCTGGGGGGAGGGGGTTTGGGAGAAGGGGGTGGGATTATGGACATTGGGGAGGGTATGTGCTTTGGTGAGTGCTGTGAAGTGTGTAAACCTGGTGATTCACAGACCTGTACCCCTGGGGATAAAAATATATGTTTATAAAAAATAAAAAGTTATAAAAAAAATATATATATATAAATAAATAAATAAACAAGAAAAATTTTATTTGAAAAAAAAAAAAAGAGTCAACCATTATTTCTTTTGTATCTCTTAGATATTCTATCCTGGATATCATTGTTTCTTAGAAGTCTTGCATTTTAAATACACGATTGTTACAACTTTTAACTGTATCCTCTGTGTCTCATTTTTTTTTCCTGTATATTCAACATTTCTTTTTTGTTTGCATTATTCTGAATATATAGATATATATAGCTATATGGAAACACACCATCCAGGTTAAAATATTCTTTTTAAATGTAGTGAGTCTGCCATAAAACACATCTACAAAATTATTAATTTCAGTTATTCTACTTTTATTTTTATTTCCAATAGGTGATTTCCTTCTTTCCTTTCTTTTATCCTTTTTTTTTCAGTTCTTTGCCAGAACATGTCTTGCATTCCTTTCCTTAAAAGTTATTTTTAAGCCCATGTTTGATAGCTATATTTCCCATATTAGTTATTTTCTATTGTTTCTTTATTTTTCACATCATTTTTGTCTTGTTCACTAATGTGCCTGATAATATTTTGTTGTATGAAAGGTATCATATATGAAAAACTCAAACCATAATTTGAAGTTTAGAATAAAGTTTTCTTTGCCTGAGATTAATCCCAATTTTTAGTAAGGTTATTGTTGACCGTTTATATTTAGTCCTTCAATTGTTGCAAAGATAGCATTAAAATATTTGGATAGATAGAAGATTAAGTGACAAAATTCTATTTGTTTGTGTTTTGTTCCCACCTCACATCTATCGCCTAAGAAGTTCTAACACATTAGCTTTCCTGCAGGTATTGTTAAAATGAAGATAGTGCATTTAATGGCTGTTAATATTTCTGGTGCTTCTTTTCAGAATCAAAGAAAATGTACAAGGCCAATCTAAAGCAAGTATTACATATGCATATCTAGATACATTTTGAGTAAAATTACATAATTTAGCTCTAAATATCTGTGACTCTGTAAAAATAGGAACTATAGGGGCACCTGAGTGGCTCAATGGGTTGGGTGTCTGTCTTCGACTCAGGTTGTGATCCCAGGGTCCTGGAGTTGAGCCTTGCATTGGGCTCCCTGCTGGGTGGGAGGCCTGCTTCTCCCTCTCCTACTCCCCCTGCTGTGTTCCCTCTTTTGCTGTCTCTCTCTCTGTCAAATAAATAAATAAAATCTTTAAAAAAATAGGAACTATATTCATATATTTTGTTTCCGTTCATTCTGGCTCAGAATATTATAAGATATCTGGAACAATTTTGTAACAATTTTGTAACTGTTCCCTGCGTCTCTGATTTTAAACTACTCTATCCCACTCTACATTCAATTCATCCTAAACCACCTTTAAAAAGCTTTTCTTCCCCCCTGCCAATCATTCTATTACTTTTGTTTGACTATAGATTAGTGCACATATTTCTTTGCAGATCAAGCATAATAGCTTGCAAATACTAAATCTCTTCCACGTTAGTTAGTTCAAAATATATATGTAATTATCCATATACTTAATCCCTGAAATTTATTCTTTTCTCTATTTTATAGTTCATGACAGTTATTCAATAAATTAATAGTTTTTAGTCAAACCCTGCTACCCAATGGCTGAACCAACATTACTGTCTTGTCTCAATGTATTTTGATCCTAAATTTAATGTTTCTCATTTAATTTTCAACCACAGAATATTGTGATGGACACTTAGGAAGTTTTAGCTCTTTCGTTTATTTTAAAGTTTTATGCAGGGAAAGAACTTCAAAGTCAAGCTGACCCAAGAAACCTGGATAGTGTCAATCTTTTAGTGCTATTGTAATGAAAAAAAAATGGCTACAAAAAAAGTATTCAAAGGAAATTCTGGTCTTCATTACCTCTGCCCCACCCCTGAGGAAAATGACCATCATGTTTGTATAAATGCATTGTAGCTATAGTGGTTTTTCTCTGATGTTTTTTAAAGGGCACTATAAAGATTCTTCACACTTAAAAAATCTTGGCAAATGTTTGTTGCTCTTTAATGCTTCTTAATGTAATAATGTATCCCAGGATATTGATTTATCTAATTATCTGTTTGACAGACACCCATTTATTTCCTTGTGTTTTTTGTATTATAAATATTAACTTGTATTTACTGATTTCAATATTCATGCATCTGTATCGAAACTATTAGATTAGATGTTATGTTAGGGAACACACATTCAATTTTGTTTCTTATAAAAGATAGCTGTTTCTGAATTAGCAATTCAAAGCATTAGTCTTGACAGTGGAATATTTACTTCTTTTATTCTTTTCACCAAAATATTAAAAAGCTTTAAACTTTAAGAATTCAGATAATAATCTAACAGGCAAAATTATGTTGCTTATAAACTTTAATCAGAAAGAAAAATGCTATTTCACAGATAAATTTCCTTTATTTATTGCAAATACCTAGTTCCATATTCAACTGAATGCATGCGACCAGGAAATGAGTACTACGCTTAAGAATACAGGTATAAGTTTTAGCATCCATATTAAATGAGTAAACACCAGAAAACTTGTCATCATCTCTGCACTTCAGAACTACTAATTTCAATGTTGTTAAAAATTTTAAATCTGAAATAAATTTCACTTAATTTTGTAGGAATTATGTTAACTTTTTTTTACAAAGATATATTAAGAAGATCATTGATCAAAATGAATACTCAATTTGAAAAACATATAAAAAACTGGAATCTAAAGTGATGTGAAAATATCTTCAAACTGAGTGAAACTACACATACGCATATATGATTGGTGTGGGAGTACTCTAAATCAGAAATTGTGTGAAGATGATGGCAAAATCACGAGTGATATTTTCCTTCTCTTGAGATTTCAAATTTGCTTCAAATCAGCAACATCTGTGTGTTTCATTTGTCCTTTCTCCTAATGAAAAGAGAAGTTTTGACCCTTTACCACCATTCTATATTGGGTGTATAAATTTGGAGCAGAGGGCAGGAACATAATTTTAGTCGGTATGTCTGTGTAACATAGCTCATACAGAGCTATCATACATAGATAGCTCATACAGAGCTATCATACATTGCTCTGTATGATTTTATATCATACAGAGATCCTAGACTTTAAGCTGGATAAAGTGAGTGGGTGGGACTCTCCTTGTCTCCCTGTAGTGTTAGGTATGTTGTATATTTGGGAAGGATATAAGTATGGTATATTAAGTAAAGAGAAGGCAGTAAGGAAGGAAGGATGTAAATGATGAAGGAAGCAAAGATACAAAAATTCACAACAGTTTATGAGTATCTTTTTTCCCAAATCACTTTTAGCAATTCAAACTCTGAGCATCTTGACTACACAACATTCTAATCAAGGAAAAGTAGTATTCCTAAAATCCAAGAACTCTGTGATTGAGCCTTTTCCTGAGTAACTGATAACATGGGGGCCCCAAGTGAAGAAAGATAAATCAAGACCATTATATGGAAAAGGCAACATGTTCAAGGAACTACAAAGAGACAGTAAGATACTACCACCCTCAAAAATAACGGCAGAGCCTATATTATAATCAATGTAAACATAAATAAACCAAATACAAAGGGAATCTTTTGCAGTCAGCTCTTTGGGCGATGCATAAAACTGAAAGAAAAAATATAGTGAAAGACATTTAACAAGCACTATCGATTCAGAACTTCATCTTCATAATTTACTAAGTTAACAGTAAGGATAGGTAATTAACTGAGTACAATTCTTTTACCATCTTGTAATTAGTAATATGTGGAAGTTAACCATCAAATAATGGGATATAAATAGTACGGCATTGCATGATTATGTCATGAGAGACAATTATTATGAATTCAAAGAAAGGAGACATTTTTTATAGGTTTTAAGCTTCAAAGAGAATTCAAGGGTTTTTTTTTTTTTTTAAAGGAATCATGTAGATAGGTACATGAATAAAAGTAGGGTAGTATAAAGTACGGCATTATAAATGTAAAACACTTTAAGGAAACAATAATTAGATTTTCTTAATAGCTATCAAGATTTAATATAATGACTCAGCAAAAGTCTTTCTTTTGACTTGTCTCCAGCACACAAAGAGTCTAGTATGGGATTGTTTGGTTCTCAGGATCAAAAAGACTGGATACAGATTGTTGTAAGTCTTAATAGAGTTGACATTGGATACCTGGACCTAATCAAGGCATCCTATTTCCAAAGGGATAGAATAGGGCTGGATCAGAATTTCCGTGTCAGCAATTTGCTAGGCTTGCAGCCTGAACTACAGAGGGAGTGGGTGAAGAAAATGGATGCTTTAATGAACTTCTTTACATAAAGACCCTTTATTCTGGCTATCTAGGGAGTAAACAATTTCTGGTTTTATAAGGCCTTTGTGAACTCTTCCTGGCAGAGTAAAAACTAGCCATTCAACCTCAAGCATTTAATGTTAACTTCTACCTGGAAAGCAGCTTGTGCTATTGGGAGTGCCACTCATCTAAGAACTCTTGACCTAAAAACTGGCTGATAAATAAAATTTCATTTAGAAGTAAGACATTATAAAGCAGCTATGGGAAATTTCAGTTCAGCCTTAATAAATTCATAATGTGTTTCATATCAAGCTGCCGCCCTCACTCAAAGATGGGAATAATCTAACAGTTTGTTTTTCCAGAGACAATGAAATACTGTGAGATTTAGCATAAGACAAATCTGGTTTGATTCAGGATTCCTCTGCTCAGCCACTGTTTGATACTCATTTATTCAGTATTATTACAATAATATATTCCCACTAGAAAACATAAGTCTGGTTTACTGTGTGTCAAACACCAAAATGGCTGAAGATACAGTAATTTGGTGATCCCTGCTAGCATTATGTATTAAGTGTGCACTCTGAGCTCAGAACTCAGTAAATGGTGATAAAGCCATTTACTCACAAAATAGCCCTTCCTTATTATGCAGCTTACATTATCTCTTCAGCAAGGAATTAGTGGCATATTAAAAAAGACCAATAAAAATTAATACAAAGCAAAAGAGTCATAAAAAGAAGTATTGCATATGTCCCAAAACATAAGATACCAGACGATGAGACAGTTCTCTATTTTCCACGTAATAAAAGGCAACAAGAGTATTTTGGTTTATCCTGAATTAAAAGAACTGGATAAATATATACTTCTAATACAAAAACTACTTATTACATTCAGACAATTAAAGTACCACTAGATAAAGTACAATATCAATATAAAGTTATGGTGTTTTTTTAATTTGTATTGTATGAAGGAGTTGTCTTAAACCTTTCATGTGAATCCTAGACAACTGTCCAGTCATCAGGACATCTACTTTATGAGTCACCTAACACAGTTTCTAAAGTACATTATCTTCACTTCTGCCTCTTTTCTGAAACACAGCATTTAAAAAATCCTGTATAACGCCATCATAGGAAATTTTACTGCATGCTATTACCTTAGTACTGTTTTTTTCCTCACATGCTTTTCTTCAATTTTCTTGAGGTTTATGTTTTAGTTGTATAATACTTTAAGCTATGACTTTTCAGAAATGATCTTTAAGTGGATCGTTTTTGCTAGTATCCAACAGCAATAATTGAGCCCTAAATTTTTGAATAACAATCTATCACAATCTGTCATATATTAAAAAAAAATATCCTATTAGGTTACCTAAAGAAGTACCCAAAGTCTGAAATAATTAAAGTTGTTTCAGGGAATTGTTTTTTCCTCAGTTTTTTTTTTTTTTTTAACCTGAAGTCATAATTCAGTCATTAAGAAACTGAAAAGAGTTCTGTAATATAAGAAATTCAAATATAAGGTAATTCATTTTATTTTGAGGCCTATTTTTTTGGGGAAAAAATCTTACCATACTTTTGGGACCTATATGGTGCATGGTATTGATCATCTCAGGAATAACTATCTTATTAGTCTGACATGCTTTATAGAAGAAGGGATACTTGAGTCAGTACTTGAAGAATGAATGAATATGGAAATCCAAACTGAGGAAAAATGTGCTCAGAGTCATGAGACATGATTGTGCACAATCAGATCAAAAACTACAACTCATTTTGTCAGACAGGAGCATCAAGTTGCAGGGGAGGAGCTGCAGGGGAGAAGCGGAGTAGAACAGGAGAAAGCAACTCAAAGAGGGCTCAGTGTATCATGCAAAGAGCATTTCCTTCATCCTCACACAATAGGGAATCCCTGAAGGATTTTATATAGAGAAGTAACATGAGCAGACTTTACTGATATGTGGAAAGAAGAGGGGAGGTATTTAAACCTGGAGGCATAGAATTAACTAGCAGTAGTCCAGGTGAAAGATTATAAACAGCTGATGTCAGAGTTTGACAGTAGGCCTGCAGGGTGGGAGTTGTGAGACTGTCAATTTTGTAGGGTGCTCTATAGATTTTAAGTAATATGACAAGATATATTGAGATAGAACGCTATGAAATATCTTAGCCTCTACTAACTAAAGTTTTTTTCTTGTCATCTGTAAAATGGTAATGTTATGGTTGATTTCACAATGTTTTGGGAAAATAAAAATAAGACAGAGGTTGTGTACATTTGTGTGTACAAATTGAGCCCAAAAAAGTCTCATGTATGGTGGTTACTTAGTACATGTTAGTTTCCAGAAAGATTTAACTTTTATTAATGCCTTTATTGCAGTCTGCTCTGTATTATGGTCATTTGACCAAATACTATTTTTCTCCACTCTGTTGAGTACATGCGTAGTGGCTCAAAATGACTCCAAGTTTTACGGGGGTACATTCACAAACACTAAATTGATAAATAAATGTATCATGGATTGATGCGCAAGGAGATGGATTGGAGAAGGACAATTAATGGAAATGGAAGTTACCACTGATAAACTGTAGCAATCATTTCCCAATTCACTTTGTTCAAACGTTGTTCAAACAACACAAAATTTATTAAAAAGAATGTTCATCTGGACATAGCTCATCATAAGTTACATCTGCTTGGAGGATGAAAATTGCATTAGATACTTTTCCAAAATAGAAAAAAAAAAATGCCAGACTCAAAATACCTCAGTGCCATATTAAAACAGTGTCCATAAAGTAGTTTCTTATTAGAAATCTGTATTTGTGCCATGTAAGGTTCAAAACATAGGTGCACATAGTCATAGCTTGAGGGCAATATTAAGTTTTCTTAGTTACCAGAAAATATTACTTCTACTTTCCCTCTTTTAAGTCTTAATGATAAGTCTAATGATTGTATGTTGTCTTGTTCAACATGCTGGAATTACCAAAATATCTCCACTTTAGAATCTTGAAAGATAACAGCTTTGCCATTATCATACTAAAAGTGCCTCTTCTTTCATTTTTAAAAATAGTTCATTTATTTCTTCTTCAGTAAGAATGTATTAAACACATATTCTATGCCAATTGTATTTCTGTTATATTTTATATTCACAAATATAGATATATTAGTATTATTTCATTTGACTTCACAGAATCTTATAAAGTTCATAGTGTCTCTGCTTACACATAAAGAAGCTAAAAATTGTTAAAAAGCATGAATAAAAGGGATGCTTGAGTGGCTCAGTCAGTTAAGGTAGCACCTAACTCAACTTTAGCTCAGGTCATGATCTCACAGTTGTGAAATGAAACACCTCATCAAGTCTTGTGTTGGGCCCCATGCTGGGTGTGGAGCCTGCTTAAGATTCTCCCTCTCCCTCTATGCAACCCCCTTGTCCTGCCCTGGACCCATGCATACATGACCACACTCTGAAAAAAAAAAAATGTAAATAAAAAAAGTGAATAAAAGTCACAAAACTGCTAATTGGAGAAGCCCTGCTAAGGCAGCCTTGTTGTCCAGGCCCTGGAAGAGTCAAACCAGTCTACCTGAATCTAAAGTCTGCATCCTTAAAGATCAATAAATGTATTCATTCAGACAAAAATTTAGTAGTAATTGTTAACAATGACGAATATAGAATTAATTTTGTAATCTCTTCTATTTTAAGGAAAATTATAAGAGGCGTACCATATGTATTTCGATATTAACTAATAAATTCTTTTTCCCATTTTTTAATTAAATCACACTATTTCATTGAAATCATGTGAAATTATAAATATAATTTTATTATGAAATATAACTTTCATAATTTCATTATGAAATATAAACTTTCTATGTCTTCCAATTTAAAAGTTGTTTTATTTACACCCAGGGTTTCTTTGTTTTGTTTTATCAACTTCTCTGTTTGAACAGATTCAGTTATTGTCTACGATGACTTGTCAGCTTTTTAAAATTGTTCTTTCAAAACCTCAAGAACACTGATTGTCACAATTAATATTTGTCCTACACTTTATTTCTGCATCTGTCTCCACTTTCCATACCACAGGAAGCAGATGTCATAAACAAAGAAAATTGGTGGCAATCAAAGTTCTACCAATGTTCTATGTTGGGCATCAAAGGCCTGACATCTCTGAATTTGACCTTGTTGTCTGTTCAAACACTTTGTTGTTACCTCTCCCAGAATTATACAAGTATAGTAGGAGCAGTTTAACTGAACTAGGAGTACTTGGTCTTTCATTGACTTGATCAGATTTAGATTTAAGTAGAGCTGAATAATATAAGAATAATACTTAACTATCCTCTCCTCTCTGACTTAAAAATGAGCTGCCTAAAAGGCCATTTATTTTAAAATAACTAAGGTATCTTTTAAAGTGCACTATGATTATTGATATATAGTTATATAGTGTTCTCCAAAATACAATGACGTTTCCAAAGAAGCTTCATTTGCAAATTGAAGAACATTATTAGACATAAGTCATGCACTCAAAAGCATTTAGTAATTGCCTGTTGTTTATAAAACTCTAGTAAAAAGTATAATGCCAATCTTATCACTATCTCTATTTACCTGTTTTTCTATTTATTGTCTGTATCCTCCACTTTATTATACACTCCTTGAAATGAGGGACCCTTTGGTTTGTTTTTATATCTTAAAGGCAAGAACTGACTATGCCTGCAGCATGGTTGACCTTTGTTCATTTTTAGAATTTTTTTGAAGAATAGGATGGAAAACTGCCCTGTCTTCACAGCTTTCCCTTCTTCACTACAATATCTTAACTTAAAGCTCTGTATTATAATAAGAATTTAAATCTTTGTATGAAAATCAAAACCTTCGTACACTGTGATAGGAGTGTGCACTAATAGAAAATGGATTAAATGTCAATCATTGGGCCTTAAAAATGCCCTTTACACTTACTATATAAGTAATTATTATTTCAATTAGTAACAGTGAATGGCAATGCAGAGGACTGAAAGTGTTGGGAAGAATTAAAAAGCAGTTTTGAAATATTGAATCTAAATTAAAATGAATTAGTGAAGCTTTGAGATAATGCAACAAACTATGAAAACTATAAATTAAAATTGAATGAATAAATATTTTGGCCTTTAAAGAAGACTGATGTTTGCCTTGAAGCTTTTTACACTAATGTGAAATAGTGAATACTAATAGCCATAGAATGCCTGAAATTTAAGGGAAAAAAAATAAAGCTTAGCTTTCAGAAAGAAACACACACACACAAACAAAACAACCAAAAAACAACTATCTCAGTTTTGGGGTAATGATTATATTTGTGCACCTCACTTAGTGAAGAAATTTATTAACATTATACTGAAATCAGTACATTTGATTTCAAGTACATTTGATTCAAATATATATGAAGGCTATTTGTAAATTCATAACACCAAGTAAGTGAAACTACTCTGAGGGAAATATTGGAGCATTTTTTGATGAGTCCTTTGTTTCCAAATTTATGATTTACCTAAATCCAATACCCACTGTCTAAATGAAAATTTCTTGTGTGAATTTTGAAAAGAGATATGACTTATGAATAAGTACATTTGATCATCATCCTCTGATTATAATTCTCAAAATTTCTCTGAACTCTGAAAATGAATGTGGACTACCTACCGATCTGCAATTTCCACTAAATGATTACTTATATTCTTAATATTGACTCCAGTATAGTATCAAACTTGCTATTTTGGGGCACCTGGGTGGCTCAGTCAGTTAAGGTCTATCTTTGGCACAGGTCATGATTCCAGGGTTCTAGGATCAAGTTCTGCTTCCGGCTCCCAGCTCAGTGGGGAACCTTCTCTTCCTTCTTCCTCTGCCTGCCGCTCTGCCTACTTGCGCTCTCTCTCTCTCTGTCAGATAAATAAATAAATAAATAAAATCTTTAAAACAAAAACAAAAACAAAAACAAAACCTTGCTATTTTCAAATCATATTACACTATCACAGCATTTGCAATGTTCTACCCCTATTTTTGGAATTTCATCAACTACTCTGGATTTTTTTTTTGTCTTTAAATCTAATGAGATTTATTATTTAAAAAAATCTTTTATTAAAGTATAACCAAGGGGCTCCTGAGTGGCTCAGTTGGTTGAGTATCCAACTCTTGATTTTGGCCCAGGTCTGCTCTCAGAGTCCTGAGATCAAGCCCCACAATTTATTCTGGACCCAGCAGGGAGTCAACTTGAGATTCTCTCTCCCTCCTTCTCCCTCTCTCCCCACCATTCTCCCCATTCTTATTCTATCTCCTTTTCTCTCAAATAAATAAATAAACATATTTTAAAAAATAAAGTATAGTTGACACAATATTACATTAGTTTCAGGTGTACAACATAGTGACTAGACAACTGTATATGCTATGCTATGCTCACTACAAGTATAGCTATCAGCTAGCATCATACAACACTATTACAATACTATTGACCATATTTCCTTTGCTGCACCCTTAATGCCTGATCTGTGCATTCCCAAACTGAAAGCTTGTATCCACTACTCCCCTTCACTCATTTTGCTCAACCCCCTCTCTTCTCCCTGGCTGGCAGCATCAGTTTGCTCTCAGTGACGTCTGAAAAATGGTGACGTCTGAGTGCCACTGGAAATTCCCCTTTAAGATATTCAAACTGATACTCTTTGAATTTTTATATGCTTTGGTTTCTAATGCAACAAAAGGAAATCTGCCAACACATTTTCCTCAGAGAGAAAGCATCAGTGATCCTTTACAATATTTTTCATTATTTCATATTTTGGTTTCAGGAAGATTGTCAGGAAGCATATTAAAAAACAAAAACAAGCAAGGTGCCTGGGTGACTCAGTCATTAAGCATCTGCCTTCAGCTCAGGTCATGATCCCAGAATCCTGGGATTAAGCCCTGCATCAGGCTCCCTGGTTGGTAAGAAGCCTGCTTCTCCCTCTCCCACTCCCTCCGCTGTGTTCCCTCTCTTCGCTGTGTCTCTCTGTCAAATAAATAAGTAAAAGCTTTAAAAAATAAAATAGACGAACGTGAAGTTTACAAAAAAAAAAAAAAAAACCCAAGGAAACAAAAAACTTGCATTCTAGTAATACTTAAACATAATAGTAGAATAATTGAAGTGATAAAAGTTATTAAGGTTATAAAACCATGAGGGAAAAGAAATGTAATTAAAGATATCAGCATGTTTGAAGGGAAGGGGGATAAGGAGTTGGGTGAGCCTGGTGGTGGGTATTAAGGAGGGCACGTATTGCATGGAGCACAGGGTGTGGTGCATAAACACTGAATTTTGGAACCCTGAAAAAAATAAAATTAAATTGAAAAACAATAAATAAAGATAGCAACAACATCCTGAAGATGAAAGGCATTTACTGAATCATAACTGACACAGCAGCTTAAACATATCTACCTATTGGAGGGTGGATGTCACTGAGAATGAGTCAATTCAAATTACAGAAGTCCAGAAAGACTCAGCCACTTTGGCACTTATCCTGAAGTCAAGGGCATGAGACAGACTGAAAATACATGTATTTTTCAATAGTTTATATAAGAAAACCTTTCTTCCTCAGACTTCACAGACAGATGTTTACTTTCCTTGCCTTTAAAAAGATAGGACTACGTTTTAAGAAACAAAGGAGGCTTTGTACCCAGTGGCACCAGATAAAGATGGTGGTGCTGGTGAATATCACAGCAAAAATAGAGGAAATAGATAAAAACCAGCATATTCATTATAATATCCAGAACTGCTTTCTCCCACACAAATCATAGATTATTTGTCACAATTAATGTGATCTTAAAATAACAGAGGGGAAAAAAAAACAAAACTTGCTAAAATGTGGTTGCCTAAGAAGTGAGAAGACATGGGCTCATGAAAGCAAGTCATATGACATAAAGACACCGTCCTGTTTACTAATCAGTTCTGGCTCTATGGGTATGCAATTAATATAACTGCAAGGAGCCTGGAGTCCAGGAAGGCCCTGCACTTGCTCTAATGTGTTCCTGTGCTGTCTTGAAATTCTTAATTTTATTTTTGATCTTGTGATTGGTAAGTGAAATCCACTGGGCCAATAACCCAAGTACATGGACAGTGGTGATATATATAATATTTGCATCCTATGTCCTTTGGCAACCGTTTTACTTAGAGCTTTTGTAATGCTCCAGCAACACCAAATTCCAAAGACCTCACAATGCACAATAGCTCAGCAAAACACCAAGTGAGTACAAAGTGTGTTATGTCTATGGCTGGGTGAATGGGACACCAACAGCTCTCCAAGAGACATGTTTTCTGTTAGAACTAGAATTTGCTTCAAATGCAGAAAGAAGGCAGTTGCATTCTAAGAAACATAAACCCTCCAAGAGACTCGATCATATCTTCTCTTACTCATGTTGCTTCCCACACCAGACACTTAAACTGAAAATACAGTCATAGGAGGAGAGGGAGAGGTGGGGCAACTCATATTCTTTCTTCTCTCAGTCCTTGACTCATCAGTAGGCTGAAGTGTGTTGGTAGAATGCACATGCATCAGTAAATGAAACAAAAACTGTTGTCTTCATTTCTGTGCTGTGCTTCCACTGTTTGGGTAAGAAAGAAATGCATATGCATGTACAAGCTCTTCAATAAAAAAATGGCATAATTTCAGTTATTGCAGAGGAGTTAAATGCTCTTATATTCACACTAAAAACTGGCATGTTATGAAGATGAATAGTAAACATATGCTAATAACATAAAATTATATTTTATTTAGAAAGGCATTAAATAGCAAATAAAAAATACCATGACAACTTGAGAGAGACTGCAGAAGAATGGAAAAGCTTTATACTGATCATACCACTTTAAAAATGTGGTGAAGTGTTCCAGTGTTTTCATTTTTTTACTGGGACCTGCGAATTATGTAGCTGACACTTGCTGGAAAGTATAAATGGATAAAGTAATGACAGAATTCTTAGATTTCCAATACATGCTTTGAACCAGTAGTCCTTTATTTTAGTAGCTTCCCTATAATTGTTAAGACTATGCATTGGCTTGGGGAGCCTAGGTGGCTCAGTGGGTTAAACCTCTGCCTTCAGCTCTGGTCATGATCTCAGGGTTCTGGGATCCAGCCCTGCATTGGGCTCTCTGCTCAACGGGGAGCCTGCTTCCCCCACCTCTCTCTGCCTACCTCTCTGCCTACTTGTGATCTCTGTCTGTCAAATAAATAAATAAAATCTTAAAAAAAAAAACCACACAAACTAAAAAGACTGCTCATTGGCTTGAAATAATAAGAGAGAAACAATAAAAGGACATCTTGTGAGAAAGAGGTGTTCAGTGTATCCTCCTTAACAAAATCACTCAGCTTTATTGGTATTTATATCATTTAGTTTTGATGTTATAGATATAGATGCCTTCATAAAAATTTGAAAGTGCTTGGTAAAAGACAAATGTGTAATTCTATCCAAGCAATATAAAGGTCAACAAAAGGACATGCAATTAACTAGAGACCCGGGCATGCCAATGGGGATTGTTTGGAGATGTTATGAATACTATATTTAAAATAAATGCTCAAGATTCATAATTTTTGGAACTAATGCTCCTTTTCTATGACACTCTTCTTTTCTCATATAATTATTCACATTTAGAAAAAGTTGAGTAGTAGAATAATTTGCCTGTGCATACACAAAATCACATATGCTTGGACACTCTTCCATCATATATGGAAAATTACTCAGGGTTTTGCATAACTCTTTTGAAACCTGGGTGTTTACTCATGAACAAGTCATGTCTAGTGTTGAATTCCTTTAGGAATGAATTAAATGAATTGGAAAAAAATGACTGCAGGAAAGAATGTGAATATATTATAAAAAATAAATAGGCAGGTGTCCATCTTGAAGAACAACAAAAGAGAAAAAGCAGGATCTTTTTTTAGGTATCCTTGTGATCTAGGCAAAAAGAAAAGCAAATTAATTTTATTAGAAAACTCTCACTGGGGATGAGCTATCCTATTTGGGAGGAAATGCTAATGTGTCTTATATTAGGGTTTTCCTGGAGGATGTTAGAGACTGCTTATCCTTGACTGCTGGAGCATCTTTAACTTTAAAGGGGCTTGACTTAGAATTAAGTTATGATATTATAGCATAATTCAGACTGCTGATAATATTTAATAGAGAGGAGAAATATTAAAACATGTAAAATGTTCCATAGAGGTTATAAACAGATGACAGGGATCTGCATACACTTACTAAAAAATATTTTTCTTTATTTCCAAATTTCTAAGATTTTATTCAAAGCTAAAGTAAAATATTGCCTGCCTTGTTGGAACATGAAAAATGTGACTAGCCAAGATACAGAAAGAAATATAGCTCGTAAGTTTATGCAGGGAAAAGCTAGTCATATGCATATGCTTATAACAGATAAATTGTGTCTCACTTTCTTCCACAAAATATTCGGAAAATTCAAAGAAAAAAAAAGTATATCTGTGTGTGTGTTCTAGGATCTATTTCTTTATATACCTGTATTTAAAGTTTAAAAAAGAAATAATTGTGAATGTTTTTAAACAGAATTTTAAGAGAGTAAGTAAATTTGTTTTTGTCCAACTGATATATGAGAGACCAAAATAATTCAAGTCAACTAAGCTAAGATCAATGTGCTGTATCTAGTAAAGTTAATAAAGTCTGACTATTTCAATTTGCTAAATTTAGCAATTTCTAACTTAACAAAGAAATAACCCTAAAAATATGGTTCTAAATGCCTGATGAAGTCTATCTCTTTTAAAAATAACATAATCAGGGGGTGCCTGAGTGGCTCAGTAGGTTCAAGCCTCTGCCTTTGGTTCAGGTCATGATCTCAGGGTCCTAGCATGAGCCCTTCATCAAGCTATCAAGCTCTCTGTTCAGCAGGGAAACTGTTTCCTCCTCTCTCTCTGCTTGCCTCTCTGCCTGCTTGTGATCTCTGTCTGTCAAACAAATAAATAAAAATCTTAAAAAAAAAATAACATAATCACTTGCTGTTGACAATACACTTAGCAAATTTAATAGCAAATCCATCTCTTAGAAAATGCCTAAATTCAGGTACTGCTTTCACAAATTTTCATTTAATTACTGTATATTCTGGACATTTTCATACCATTCACTTTTTTTTCATTTTTATAAGTGTTTATAAGTGTTTCATTATTATATTTTCACGTTTTAGTTCTTCTATATTTAAAACTATACCCTTTCCAAAGCAATGGGTGTGTGGGATATAAGTGACAAAATTTTATATTTAAGGTTACAGCACTCTTGTTTTCCTCATATATGGTCTGAGTAGAGGTCAGCCTTCTTATCAACATGAAGACGACCAGAATAGGGAAATAAAAGGGTTAACTTGGGAGATTCAAGGCAGTTTTCTGACTTTGACATCGTTACTTCTTTGCACTGTTATCTACTTTTAAAATAATTGAAACTTTATTATTAGATATTTCAGTATTAACTGCAAAAAAAAAAAAAAGAAAGAAAAGAAAAGCTTCAGCACTACCTTGACAATCCCATATCATTGTGGGTAACTGAAAATTCGCTCCGACTTATTGGAGATTCAGAAATTTAAGGCTTATGGATAAATAAAATCAAAGTTCAAACACAAATTTATGTGAAGACATTCCAGTAACTAAAAAAAAAAAAAAAAAAAAAAACCAAAACAAAACTGATGTGTAGCTATTACTTTAGTATATTTAGAAGATAACCTGAGTAATAAAGATTATTTAGAAAATAACCAAAGAGTAAATATGTAATGAACATTCTTAAGATTGTAATCAGTATTTAATTAACATTGAACTTAAACAAACAAAGAGAAAACTATTTGCATCTACATAGATACAGCCAATCAAAATTGCATACTTTTTTGCAAGGAAGAGATGTACAAATACCTAATCTGATTTGTGTGAAAATAGAAGTCACTACAATTTTAGACATCTATTTAAGGCAATGATGTAAATTCTGAAAATAATCTTGAGAGTGTGTAGTTTTACTGGGGAATAACCAAATGGGCTAAGAAAATGAGAAAACATTAATGAAAATAAATTTTAGTGCTGGAACCTGGAAACCTGATTTTCATATCGCTTCCTTCATACTTTATGCAAAATAAGAGGACCTAGTTTGCTATTCAAAAGCATATATAAGGTGAGATATGAAAATGAGGTTTTCCAGGTGTCTTGGCAAAAAACAAAAAGAAGTTTAGCAAAGCAGTATCACTAGTTAGGGAGCAATGAAGACATTTACTAGACCATGAGTATGTAGCCCATTTTCTAATATATATATATGTATATATACATATATATATAACATATATATAACACATATACATTGCAGTGATGCTGTCAAAAGGTATCAAAGATAAATAACAGCCAATTGTTTAAAAAGTAGAGTGAAGAGGAAGACAAAGGAGGATAAGGAGGAGGAGGAACAGCCGCTGCTATCAAAGGCATTTTAGAGCCAATAGTCAGAGGAGCTGATTTGAACACATAATATAGACTTATTCTAGCATTGTTAATTTTTTATAGAATTGCAGACTATTTTCTTACATATGATAACACTACTATGGCTATGTAAGAAAATAGTCTTATGGTTAAAAACTCATAATGAGGTATTTATGGTTTAAGTGTCATAAATTCTACAACTTACTTCCAAATTATATATCTAGGTGCATAAATTGCATATATATGTATATAATTACATATATAAATATAGTGTCTGAATCATCAAAATGTTGTGCATGTGTGTGCTTGTGTGTTTATGTGTGTCTGTGTGTACAGACTATAAAAAAACTATTAAAATATAATATAATTTGATAATATATATATACACATATACATATGGATGTTGTCATACTACTTTCAATAATTTGTATTCTAAATATATTCAAATAAAGTTGATGAAATTTTAATAGAATATGATTAATTATTATAAAATAAAATAAACTATAAAATAAATTATAATGGAATATAGTTATCTTAGTATATGTATTTGAAATTGAAAAAATATAACAATTGCTTTTTAGTCCTTTCAATATTGTTACATATCAGCAACTATGGTACCAAATTATTATTCCCTATTTCCTCTATATTTTGTGACAGACTCATAAGTTAAGTCCAACAATTGATCACTTATATGCCTTTTTAAGTACATTTGCTGAGCAAAATTTCTGTAGATTTCCTAAAAAGAGAGGTATCTAAGAGTCAAAATAGCCTATGCTAGTCAGAATTTGTACATTTTTATGGTACTCAGTTAAACAAGCAATTATTTAATAAGGTAAGTTTGGTTCGATTTTCTTTTTTAATGATCATGTTTCTATTTATCACTGGGAAGTAAAGAAAAAAGTTATTAAGAAATTAGAGAAAGTGAAAGCAAATGAAAATCCAAGAATATAGAAAGGAATCTACAAATACTTGATTATGTAAGGTAATATACACATTTCATGTATTATCATAATTGACTAGTGATCTAATCAAACCTCCAGAGTATGTGTAAACCTGGTGTATCAGTAGGCATCCAAGTTAATGGAACTAGTTATCAGTCAAGAATGACAGATATATGTAGATATTGTTTATATACCATATCTGTGTCAAGGAGAAAAACATGCTTTGTCTTTTGGGGATTACAAGTTTCTTATTTATTTTGACAACTCTCCTAGAAAAATTCCCCTGAAGCAATGTCTATTCTTTTTTAAAATTTCTAAAACTATTCCTTTGTGACAACATCCCAGTATAAAATTATCAAGCCCATGCATGAAAAAGCTAGTAGGCTTTCCCAGTGTTGATTTCCAACTTTAGGTCACTCTATCTTTTCACTCATTAATCTTTTCTATTCCCCACACTTTTCACAGTCTATAGTTGTAATTCTTTCTTGTTGTAAATAGTAATATAATTTATTTCCTCAGCTCAATTAATGTTTCTAAAATTCCTCCCTATCATGTCACATTTCTGATTTCAATCTGCACCAGCACCTTATTAACTACTGTATTAAAAATAAATTTTTTTTTTAAATTCAATAGCCAGCATATAGGACATCATTAGTTTTTGATGTAGTGTTCAATAATTATGAGTTGCACATAACACCCGGTGATCATTACATCACATACCCTCCTTAATACCCATCACCCAGGGGCGCCTGGGTGGCTCAGTGGGTAAAGCCCCTGCCTTCGGCTCAGGTCATGATCTCAGGGTCCTGGAATCGAGTCCCGCATCGGGCTCTCTGCTCAGCAGGGAGCCTGCTTCCTCCTCTCTCTCTCTCTGCCTGCCTCTCTGCCTACTTGTGATCTCTCTGTCAAATAAATAAGTAAATAAATCTTTAAAAAAAAAAAAAAACCCATCACCCAGTTACCCCATCCCCCAACCAACCTCCCTTTCCACAATCCTCAGTCAAGAGTTCATTATGGGGACGCCTGGGTGGCTCAGTGGGTTAAGCCTCTGCCTTTGGCTCAGGTCATGATCCCAGGGGCCTGGGATCGAGTCCCGCATTGGGCTCTCTGCTCAGCAGGGAGCCTGCTTCTCCTCATCTCTCTCTCTGTCTCTCTGCCTATTTGTGATCTCTCTCTCTGTCAAATAAATAAATAAAATCTTTAAAAAAAAAAAAAAAAGAGTTCATTATGGTTTGCCTCCCTCTCTGATTTCTTCTCATTCAGTTTTTCTCCCTTCCCTTATGATTCTCTGGGCTATTATATTCTTATATTCTACATATTTCTTATATTCTTATATTCTACATATGATTGAAAAGTGTGACTCTATTTCCAAATATATGTAGAATATTTTATGTAATAGTATGGACAGAAAATGGCCATTACTTCAGAAAGCAGTGTTTCTTTAATCATGGTGAAATTTAACCTTTCTATTCATGTACAGAAGGGCCACAAACAAAAGCAACTTCCAGATGAACACTTTGAAAATAAACTTACTATTGTTTATGTCCAGATGAGCAATATCTTGCCCAATAGGGATATATAACAGCTATAATCATTCTATATAAAATAGATGAATTTTCACTGATTGGTGATACAATCAAATAAGTACCTACTTCTATAAACATAAAAGATGGATGGTAAGTCCATTTCAGGTATGGTTTAATTATGATTTTATGTAAAATTATAACATACATGTGTGGAAAGTTGTGGCTATAATCCAATCATTATTTGACTCAGCATGTTTGTATCATTACAGTCCTTTTACCAGAGTAAATTTGGAGTCATATTCTAGATTCTGCTAAAATCTAAGTTATTTCCTAGTTCTAAGTAAACTTTTCTTTCCTAGAAAGGGCAGGGGATCTTTGTTTTAGTGTAGCTACATTCAGTTTGTAAGAATTAATAACCTGTCTCAAAGACGTAATTTAGATTTTAAAATTATTTTACTTAATTCACATCCACATATTTAATCACAGACACTTTGCAAACTCCTATACATAACTGCACCAATGTTAATTGCAGCATGTCTACTAAATTTTTTTTCTTGTTATAGATAGTACTGAGTATCAAATATTTCACGTAAATTAATTAGTCTATGACTTGACTTTTACAATTTTGGACTGTACAGTTTCATTCTGTTGTAATACTTAGTGACATCAGTGTTTTACTTAGAGAAAATCAGTGATCACTAATACACCCACACAAATGATCCCAACTGTGAAAATTTAATACTAAAACTAACTTGCAATAATTATTTCAATATTTGAAATGTTAGTATTTACTACTATTTTATTAGTTCATTAATATTTAACACCAATATTTAATATTATTTTAACATTTGAAAGTATATTTTATCACTATAGCCTTTCATTATATTAATAATTTATTTTTGCCTTTTTAAGTTTCTATTTTCCTTGCTCTTTTTTTAATAAGAAAGATAATTCTAGAGTTGATTGGAAATATTGAGTGTGAGAATTTTTATCTCAGCTCATTTATCTTGCATCTACTACAGCAATTCAGGTTATGAAATATATACATATATCTCTGTATATATGTGTATATATAGGATATATGCACATATATATATATATATTTTTAAAGATTTTATTTATTTATTTGACAGAGATCACAAGTAGGCAGAGTGGCAGGCAGAGAGAGAGAGAGAGAGGAGGAAGCAGGCTTCCCGCCAAGCAGAGAGCCCGATGCGGGGCTCGATCCCAGGACCCTGAGACCATGACCCAAGCCAAAGGCAGAGGCTTTAACCCACTGAGCCACCCAGGCACCCCCAAATTTAAATTTAAATAAATTAAATTAAATTTAATTAAATTAAATTTTTTAATTTAAAAAATTTAAATTTTTTAATTTAAAAATATCTGAACCACTTAATAGACTCAGAGAGGCTGACCAGAGAAATAAAGTCTAAACATTGTGTTTCTTATTGTGACAGCATACATCCCCCAATCTCCTCTAATTTTTTTCTCCTACCCCATCCAAAGTCAGTCACTCCAATGTAGTTGTGAACTCTAGGTCACCAAAAGATTAACTGTCATCTTATTTGATGTTTCAGCAGTATACAACATATTTAATCATTTACTCCTTCTTTAAACTCTTTAATTTCTCTTAGCTGATCCTAGCTTCTGTGGTATAACACATGTATTTTTTACAATGTCTTTTTTTTTGTTTCGTCTTGTCTGTTTTGGCTGTCTCTCTGACTGCTTGTTCCCCTTCCTGTTGACTTCTCCTCGGGCCTGACTGGTGAATGTCTTCCTGTCTGTAGATCTAGCTTCTCTTCTTGTCTATTTGCTTTTTTTGAGGATCTCATGCATTCTTAGGGCTTCACTGCTAATGTTTTGCTAACCAATTTAATTATTTATATTATTGTGGACCTTACCTGTGAGTCTCTAACTGCATATTCAAATATTGAAAGCATTTGAAATTTTTGCATGGTTGTTACATTATATTATGTTACAAAGATAGCATCTAAAAGTACCATGTTCCCCATTTCTGAATGTATTTCTTCTTCTAACTTTCCTCCCCTGGTAACTGACACAACTATTTGCTTAGTGACCTATGACAGAAACCTTCTTTTTTAAGAACTCCAAATAGAATCTATAATCAGGTCCTGTTGCACTTACCAATAAAATCTTTCTTAAATGTATCTAATCCTCTACTTCTCCATTAGAACTATTATGTAGCCTAAAGTACACTATCTAATCCCCTGGAAAGAGGTTTGGGCTGTGTGGAAATATTTTGCTTATCACTATATATTGGCAAAGTATGTTAATTACCTTATAGGGATAACAAAATGTAAACCTCTGCCGTACATACACCAATTCTACCCCATGACTTTTTTTTTTTCCCCAACACTGGATTTATTTTAACAAAGAGAATTTAATATAGAAAAGGATTTAACAGATGTAGTAGGATTTAGAACATTGTAAAAACAAAACACGGAAAATGAAGTATCACAGAAATAATAACTATAGAGAATGACTTGCATTCTTAGGTCTGGGGAAACAAAGGGAGGCAGATGTGGTTATCACACTTTAAAGCTTAGAAATAGGCCCCACAGGAACTGGACTTCGAAGGAGACACTGCCCAGCTTGGAGGTGGAACCTGAGGAGCTTAGAGCAGGACCAGGCAGAGCTGAAGCTCAAAGAGCAAAGGAGGGGGAGCAGCCTGTTGTAGCTGGTGCCCTCAAGAATGCCAATGAAGCTGGTTCTGTGCGCATAGAAAAAAACCTGGAGATTGGAACAAACCACTTCTAGAACCAACTGTCTGCCTAGGGAAGTCCTCATTATCTAGGTGACACAGAAGGGGAGATTTCCTTTTTGCTAGATTCTAGATACCCCTGACACCTTCTATTGGTAGAATCATACAAGGAAAAGTACATGTAGGTTACAGGGCCCCAGTTTTAGAATCCTATATCAGTAATTGGAACAGCAACTTTGGAACTTAGAGATAATAATTTTATATCCATTATTTCTCAGTGTTGAAAGGCATTGAATAGGTGTCAAATCCCATGCCTTTGGTCAGGTCATAATCCCAGGGAACTGGGATCTAGCCCTGCATCTGGCTCCCTGCTGGGGGTGGTAGGGGAAGCCTGCTTCTTCCTCTCCCACTCCCTCTGCTTGAATTTGCTCTCTCGCTGTCTCTCTAAAGAAACGGACTCCTTGTATTTGTCTAAAAGCTTGAGGGTGAAAATAAATAATTGCTGTGAAAGAACTCTTTATTCTGTAATCTAGAAAATGCAAGATTAGTAAACCACAGAGGGTTAATTTGTACAAAGGAAAGATCACTGATTTGTGTTTACTCCTTATACATTTGTGTTTGGGTCCAATATAATCTTTTCAATTTATTATAAATTGATAATTTGATAAGAATTTGCAATTTGCACCAGGAGAATACAATTCAATTCATTCCAAAGAGTAACGCCACATTTGGGGAAAGTCGGCTCAGCAGACAGGGACAGCACTCATTCCATGGTTCCTATACTGAACTAGTTCGCTGTATTCAAAACAATGTGAAAAATAATCATAGGCTCCAGCTTTCCTTAATACCTTTCTATCTGTGCTAATTCATTTCATCCTACATCTTTGTTCATATATATGCTGTCATTGGTGCATTTCTCTTTCTCCTTTCGGAGTTAACCATAGGAATTGTTTGAATGTAAATAACATGTCATAGATACATTTGCCTTGTCTGTTCACTTATTCCTGACATTTTAAAAGTACATATATAATTAATTATTTAGTTTATTATAAATCTATTATGTTGTTATAGTTAACATTTCTTCAGTTGCAAATAACAAAAAATTGCTTCAAATAGTCTTAAGTATTTTATAGAAAATTATACAACTTTCTAGATATAGAAATAAAGAATGTGTCAGGGACTACTGTCAATCAGAATACAAAGAATTCTGGCTCATTTTTTGTGTCTCTGTCACTCATTTTTTCTTTCCTTATTTTCTCCCCTTTCTTTTTTCTCCTTATCAAAACTGGTCCTCCAAACATGAGATTCTAATATATTAAGAATTAAAATTAAGAGCAAACTTTTACTGAAATTAGCATGGGATTTGACATGAATTTTAAGCCAAAAATCTATAGGAATATATAATGTTGGTGGTTATAATTCTTAATAATAAAATAATTGTTAATCACTATAAAATTTTCCTTAGAAATATTTATTTTCACATTTGCAGAAGTCACATATTTTGGTTATTTTATGTAATCTAAAAGAATTGACATCTAAAAGTTTTCCTTTTCTCATTGATTCTCTTTCTTGATTTCTAAAAGTCAGAAATTACCTAGTATAAATCACTTGACTGAGTTAATGACAGAAGGCGTGCTGCTTCTTTTCTTAATACAACATTAACATGATTTCAATATTATTATGGACCTTTGAGCTCCAAATGCAACACCAAAAAATTATTATATATATTTCTTTATCATGGGTGAGAATAAAGTAAGAAAGTTTGCATGGAGCCACACTACAAAGTGAAAATCAAAATTAAAAAGTACTTATACATTAAAATTAGTACACTTTCTATAATATACAACATATTAGAAAATCTGTTTTATATTAGCCATGTAACATATTATAGAAAACAAATTATCCAATCTTGAGCAATTAGCACTTTCATTTAGATATGCTTGAAAAATGCATAATCTTTTCTCATAATGAGAGCCACATCTTAGACATTATCATGAGTGCCACTAATTTGGCAAGTTTTCATGAAAAAGTCAATGATTTGAAGTGTCAATTCTCTAAAAATACAGCTGAAACAAAATAACACATTAGACATTCATGGATTAATGTAAATCATTTAAAAGAACAGCAGGAACAAGTTTATCACAGTTAAATTCTAAATTACTAAAAATGTTCTTTCCTGATTTATATACTTTTTAACTGTTGTTCTTTTTCATATTGCTGCCTACATTACATTTACTAAGAAATCCCAAAACTTAAAGTTGTGAAAGTTAAAAACCAATTTATTTTCTGATTAAAACATTAGAAATACTCTTTTGTGCTTCTATGAGTGTATTTCTTAATAGAGTTAAAGGAAAAAATAGTGTATTATTTATAGTGGAACGTGTTCCTGATAAGTCATTGAAAACTAGAAAACCAAAAGCCAAAGTGAAATCCACACATATTTTTAATATAAGTAATGTTTGTATGCAAACCCTATCATTCAAGATCTCACTCAGGTACCTACTCATAAGTGCAAATAGGCAATAGCTAAATGACAATAAAATACTAAGCTTTATTATTGGGCCAGGCAACTGTGCATTAAGTCTCATATTATAGGGAAACTTGTTAAAGCTAAAGCAGAAAATATAGTATGCTTTATTTTTAAACACAGCTGATTGAAAACAACCAAGTAGCCTTCCAAAGAGGATATCATACATTCTTCATGGGTCTATCAAAGATGGGTCCTGCCAGATTGGCTTTTTCCATGGAGACCTATAGCAGGAAGATGAGTCTCATGCATTAGGTAAAGAGATATCCGAAGAAGGCAAGAGAGAATCTTCAAAGCATAAGCAATTGCATTTAACCTTGTGACCATACCCTCTGGTAAACATAGGATTCTTTATTGGAAATGGAGATCTACAAGTTTGCTCTTCAGATTGAGGACATCCTTAGGGAGCAGTGAGTCAGGCTTGGAAGGAGTTGTAGGTTCCTGCCAGCACTTTCATAGAATACTAGTAGATCTGGAAGTGAAGTCAAAGAATCCCTTTTATACACATTTTGTAACTTCAATATATTTTATCCTTCATTCTTATTTCTTATCATAGAATAATAGTGCCTTAATTACCATTGCAGGACACTTAATAGAGAAAGCATTACCTTAAAAACAATTTAAAAAAACTATTAGAAAATTTATAAACCAGCACTAAAATAAATATCTATCTATATGATATTTAAGAACTATGTATTCTAACCTATTTTACTCTTGGGACATGGGTAAAATACAAGATTCAAGTCATGTGACTTAGTATTATTATTTTTGACATTATATCTCCATTATATACCAGAGCCATCAAAATATTAGACATTGTTCACATTTTGTTTCCAATTTTCTAAACTAGAAGCTTAATCTTATTGTAAATGCATGTTTTAAGGAAACTGTAAATCTTAAAATTTATAATGTAATTTGTATTTCTCATTTCTGTAATCCCCTTAAAACTGTACAGCAATAACTATTGTAGAGAATATGGTTTGTATGCAGGAATGAAATATACCTTACTATACTACTGGAAAGCTAAAATAAGCATTTTCAAAATTATTAAAAGCCATTGAATTCTTTTTTTTTTTTTTTAAGATTTTATTTATTTATTTATTTGACAGAGAGGCAGTGAGAGAGGGAACACAAACAGAGGGAGTAGGAGAGGGAGAAGTAGGCCTCCTGCTGAGCAGGGAGCCTCATGTGGGGCTGGATCCCAGGACCCTCAGATCATGACCTGGACCTGAGCTGAAGGAAGATGCTTAATGACTGAGTCAACTAGGCACCCCCAAAAGCTACTGAATTCTAAATATGATGTGAATTTCCTCAATCAGATGAATTCAAACTGCATCTAGAAGGTGACAGGTATGTCCACTGGAAAGCAAATGTTTTGTACTTTGATTAGTTAAAATAAAACAATAAAAATGAACACAGAATAATTACAGATAGTAAGTATCAATAAAATAGGAATCTAGTATGATTTTCTGATCTGCTTGAATGTGAAGATATTAATAATCTCAGGATTAGGAAATGGGTTACTAGGATCCCATGGAATGTGGTGATACACATTTAGGTGTGCTGCTGGACTGAATAACAAATAAGGTTGCCAAGAACCTCCTCGTTTTCCATCATCAAGAGATAATATTATCTTGTTGGTCTCTGCTTCAGGGCAAGAAACATTGCAAACTTGCCTTTATGACCTTCTAGTATCATCTTTCTTCAGATCAAGATAATATACCATGAGCAAGTCAAACATCAATAGGAAAAAAGCAATGCAGGTGCCTAGACTTTTGAAGCAAATCCACGTACACTTTAGGAAATAATTCTCATGGAAAGAGATCTTGGTTAGATCTGAGATCTAACAGAGGTTTAATATTTGAAGTCGGGACATCAAAGGACTATGATTACTAAAGCACTATCACACATTGGGTGTCGTCTGATATACTCAGTCTAATTTTTGTTAGACTACAACACACCTTTATGGAAGTTGGAAATTTACTATCCATTATTATTATATAGATGTCCTATCAGGCCCTTGACCACCCTGCACTAAGTTACAATCTACAGGAGTCCACTACTGCCTGGTGTCAACACATGAAGAATTACCTTCGATTCAAGTTCAGTATTTTGTTATTTTGTTATTCAGTGATCTGGATATTGAGAATAACCCACAGACCATTAATATGAGTAGAGGCAAAGGTGACAGTTTAGTAAAAAGAAGGAGCACTAGGAAATGAGTCACCAGTTCAAGCAATTCTTTGTGCCTTTAGAAACTTCTTGAAGGATCTAATTTTCCAACTTCCATGACAATATGTCTTCACTGTAATAAATGCTTATACTGGAGATGGATTTTCTATCATTGTTCACCATATTTTAGACATTAGCACCACCATGAAATATCAGAATATCTTAATTACAGTTGCATACTATACAATTTTTTCTTTCTTTCCTTTCTTTCTTTCTTTCTTTCTTTCTTTCTTTCTTTCTTTCTTTCTTTCTTTTTTCTTTTCTTTTCTTTTCTTTTCTTTTCTTTAGAAGGGGAGGGGCAAAGAGAGAAGGAGAGAGAATCTTAAGCAGGCTCCACATCCAGCAAGTTCTGATGTGGGGCTCAATCTTACAACCTTGAGATCATGACCCAAGCCAACATCAAGAGTGAGACATTTAACCAACGGAGCCACCCAGGTGCCACCACACAATTTTGCTTCTGAACAAAAAACTCACTTTACAGAAAAAGTTATCAGACAGTGGGATGGTTTCATGGGAAGATTAACTGATTTTGTCACGTTTCTCATGGAGAAGTAACAACAGGTCTCAGAGTGAATGGAATGGTCTCTGGAAGACTCAGGCAGCCAGCTGGGAGATAAACCTTGCAACTTTAAGCTTCTGTACCATTAGATTTGCTATATACTCTGATGTAATAAGCATTTCTTAGTACGACTTCTCCCATTGTTACAACATGTGGGTCCAGAAACTACAGAGTCAAAGGTAGAAGTGGGAGTGTTACTTCTCATAATTACAAACTTGCAAAATTTTTACTTGCATCATCTATACCTTGAGCCTCTATTGTTTAAGATCTTAATTTCTAAAGGAAAAAGATTCTACTGGAGGCTCATCAGCATTTCCAATAAATTGGACATTTCAAACTTGCACCTAGTATTTTTAGACTTCCTATGACCCAAGAAAAACAAGAAAGAAAAAAGGGAATTATTGCACGAACTACATCACAATTTTAAAAGCAAAAAGAGCTGGTGCAAAACAATGTTCGTAAGAAGGTATATGTGTACATTGACCACTGAAAACACTTTTAGGACCTGGTGTCACAGTGATAATTTTGAAACAACACAATATAGGAAGAACAGGAAGGCTCAGATATTTCAGGAAAAAGATTGATGTTGTACTATTGTAAAGAAACTTGTCCAGAGGAGAAGCTGTCTCTAAGAAAGGGAAATACGAAATGTATAATGAAGGAGGAAAATACAGCTTTTCTAAATCTTTATAAATGTAATAAGGTAGCTTAAAGTATGTAATGCAATAATAAATAGAACTAAAAAGATAAGTAAATTATAAAGCATAATTGGTGACTTTAACACACCTCTCTCTCAAAAACAAAAATAAGTATACAAAAATAAATTTCTAGTTAATGTAAATAACAAAATAAAAATATTGATGTAATTGACATATATGAAATGTGGCATTCAATAACTACAAATAAATACATTTTCAAGAATGCCTACAATGTTCTAGTTCATATATAAAGTCACAAACAACTTAGAAATGATCAAAATTATTAAGATTATATTCTCTGATTATAGTAACTTTAATATTAAATAATAAAATAAAATTAGAAAAATGCTAACAATTTGAAAATGAAGTAAAATATCTAAATAACCCAAGGTCAAAGACAAGGTCATACTAGAAACAATAGCACAGTTTTGACTGAGAGATAAGAAAGGCATGACATATCAAGTATTGTGAAATACAGTTAAAGCAATGTTTAGAAGAAAATGTTTATCCCTAAATGAACATAATAAAAGGAAAACCAGCTAAAATTCAATGATTTAAGCTGCATTATTATAACCAAAAAAATGCAAATCAAACCTAAAGATATTAAAAATGTAGGTGGGCCTGGGTGACTCAGAGATTTAAGCCTCTGCCTTTGGCTTAGGTCATGACCTCAGGGTCCTGGGATGGAGCCCCACATCGGGCTCCCTGCTCGGTGGGGAGCCTGTTTCCCCCTCTCTCTCTGCCTGCTTGTGATCTCTCTCTCTCTGTGTCGAATAAATAAATAAATAAAATTTTAAAAAATCTATATAATGGGCGCCTGGGTGGCTCAGTGGGTTAAGCCGCTGCCTTCGGCTCAGGTCATGATCTCAGGGTCCTGGGATCGAGTCCCGCATCGGGCTCTCTGCGCAGCAGGGAG
>NC_081571.1:61673946-61683638 GCF_022355385.1 Mustela nigripes
GGGAGCCTGTTTCCCCCTCTCTCTCTGCCTGCTTGTGATCTCTCTCTCTCTGTGTCGAATAAATAAATAAATAAAATTTTAAAAAATCTATATAATGGGCGCCTGGGTGGCTCAGTGGGTTAAGCCGCTGCCTTCGGCTCAGGTCATGATCTCAGGGTCCTGGGATCGAGTCCCGCATCGGGCTCTCTGCTCAGCAGGGAGCCTGCTTCCTCCTCTCTCTCTCTACCTGCCTCTCTGCCTGCTTGTAATCTCTCTCTGTCAAATAAATAAATAAAATCTTTAAAAAAAAATCTATATAATAAAGATAACAGAATAATGCAATGATTTTAAGAACAAAGGTGAACTAAGGAAAGCAAAATTAAATGTTAGTATTTTGAAAGATTAATAAAATTCATAAACCACTAGCTAGAACTTATGTACAAAAAAAGAGAGAGAAAAACACCAATATTAGATATAGAGAAGAATGTGTCAACAGAGACCATAGAGGTATCAAAAATGTTAATAATACTATAAAACTTTATTAAGTGAGTAAGTTTGATATGTTGGGTAAAATAAACCAAAGCCTAAAAATAGCACCATATAACAACCCAACTTCAGGTGCCAGTCTCAAGCTCAGGCTGTTACCCGTGATTTTCTGGTCCTACAACCTCCTCCTGGAGTTGACTAATTTGTTAGAGTGGCTCACAGAACTGAAAGAAATTCTTTACTTACTTGATTTCCAGTTTAGTATGAAAGGACCAGTCAGGAACAGCCAGATGAGAGACATGTATAGGGAAAAGTGTGGGGAAAGAGTTCTGGGGGGGTGGGGTAGGGGCTTTTTTATCCTCTCCATGGTACCATTCTCACAACACCTCTATGTGTTCACCAACTGGAAAGCTCTCCAAGTCCGTTTTTTGTTTGTTTGTTTGTTTTGTTTTTAAGGGAGGATTCATTATATAGGCATGACTGATTAAATCATTGACCACTGATGATTGATTCAAGCTTCAGCCCCTTTCCCTGCCCAGAGAACAGGGGTGAGAGTAAAAGTTTCAACCTTCTTGGGGCACCTGGGTGGCTCAGTCAGTTAAGTGTCTCAGGTGATGATCACAGGACCCTGAGCTGGAGCCCCACATCAGGGTCTATGCTCAGCAGGAAGCCTGCTTTTCCCTCTGCCTGCTGCTCCCCGTACTTGTGCACTCTGTCTCTTTCTCTTTATCTGTGTCAAATAAATAAATAAAATCTTTTAAAAAATTAAAAAAAAAAAAAAAAAGTTCCTACCTTCCAGTCACGGGGGGACTCTTCCAGTGTGGTTGGTTCCTTAGGTGAGGGCATTCCAAAAGTCATCTCATTACTGTAACAAAAACACCAATACCACTCTCTTCACAGGAAATTCCAAGTTTTAGGAGCTCTGTGCCAGGAAAGGGGACAGAGACCAGATAATCATTAGTTTCAGAAGTTTCTTTGCAAATGCAGAAGTTACTTCTTATTCACTTTTCTTTCCTTGTGCCAAATCTACTAACGAAACTCTTAAAAGCATTCTTCATTTTTGTCACTGTGTTTTTTTCAATTAGCAATAATCGCGCCTCGGATAAACCTCAAAAAAAAAAAAAAAAACCTCATTGGCTACGATACTGCCACTGCGCAAAGCTTGTCACTGTGTTTTTTTATTCTGAGCAGTTCTTCTTTTCTATTTTTCCTTAAACTTCCCATCTCTCTCTCTATGTTACTTATCTATTCTTTCATATTGTCTAATATTTCCATCAGAGCTCTTTAGCATATCAATCATTTAAACCTCTCTGATACTTCTAACACCTGTGTCATATCTGAATGTGTTTTTCATGATTGCTTTGTCTCCTCAAACTGTTTTTCACATATATATATATATATATATATTTTTTTTTTTTTTTTTAAGAAAGGCAGACATATTGTATTGGGTACTAGGAACTAAGCATGAGGATTTATGTTAATCTGACTAGGAGTTCATCTGTGCTTAATATGTTTGTCTCTATTCTTAACTTTGTGCTTCTCTTAATTACTCTTCTTTGGGGGAATTCTGCCTTTCAACTCGGGTATAATTCTTGTTATTATACTGGAGTCCTGTTGGTGTGGTGGTAAAATCATGGGTAAAGGGAGTATTCTATAATCCTCTGATTAAATTTATAACTAATAGTATATTATAATAAATAAGTTATAGCCTATCATTGTTTTGTTGGAAAAATGCATAAAATTTAGCTATTAAAATGTGTCAGCTTGCAGATCTTATGTTTCTCTAGTCTAGATAAGCACTATTAAGTTTTTGAAAAAGAAGAGCTCAGTATATGTTGGAATAATTAAGGAGGATTTATCAATGTTAAAGAATCTGAAGGATGAATGAAAATAAAACAAGCATTCTGTATGGTCTAGAAAGTAAATGTATAAGGAATGTTGGTTGAACTGCCTCTAGTGGGTTCAGCTTTGTTTAAAGGGCTCATAAAAAAAAAAAAAAAAAGAAAATGTAAATGCTCTTTAAAAATATGACATTGGGCTAGTTATTGAGAGGTTCAAACACATGTACTCTATCTTTCAGGAAGCACTAATCTTTGAAGATATTTGAGCAAGTGAGTGCCAACATGAAAGCTGTATGTAAAGCTAAATAAACTTATGTTCGCCTCCAAAGATAACTTTCTTTGAGGTTTTCAGAAAAGAATACTGGTCCCAAGAAGATTTCAGAGTCCTTACTATAATAGTAATTAATCTGAAAACGTTGTTAACACATGAAATCTCCCTTGGAAATTTTTAGATTGCAATTTATCACGAAAACCTTTTCTCCCTTTCCATGAGCTTTATGTTTTAATATTTTGTTTAAAAATACACGACCAGCTGTTCCACATTTTCTTTCACAGATCTTACTTCAATATGCCAAACACCTACTAGATGTAGCGTGGACTCCACATTTTGTTCTCGTCATGAATTTTATCACTCAGGCCTCTTAAAACTTTCCCATTCTCCTACACAGGAACTGCCATGGTGTTATTCCTCCCTCCCTTGTATTGTTCTTGGTTTCTACAGCTAATTGGGATTTCCTTCTTTATGTTCATTAGGGACCACCCCACCAAGATCTTTCCTATAATTATTGGGCATCTTAGTGTACATTTATGTTTCAATTCCAAGATTATCCTATTGTTTATTTGGCTTGTTTCCAGAATGGCACTGTGATTATGACATCTTTACAATGGTAATTTCACAAATTTTTTTTCAGTAAGCCTTATTATATTCTCTCCTTGGTTATCTAACCCTGGGTTGGTAGATGGGAAATACAGTTGCCTGGAGGTTTTCAATCTGAAAAAACATGCGTGACTTCTAATTGCAGAAATAAGTTATGTCAATTATCTACTATTATTATTAGTCTATCACCAAACTTAGAGCACATAATGGAGTAAAAACTCTTTGGTGATATACTGTTTAGTACTTTGTTTTTGGCTACTAAAGGAATGGAAAAAATCCTAAAACTCTTCCTGTTTGTAAGGACTTATATGCAGCGTAAAATTGTAAGTTGAATAGATAAACTAGTTTATGAAATAGTAAGTTTTAATTAAAGCTGCATAAAAAGTAATGTTACAGCCAGGATACAAAAATTTGTCTTTCAAGATTAAATTATTAAGTTATTTTATAAACCTTACATGATTTATACAATGCTAATTAAAGTATAATCAATGAAGTAATGTCATCAAAATATGACCAATGTTTTCAATTCAAAAACAACTTACTGAAGTTCTATTTCATAGAATGGTATAAGTAAATTTTCTGTAGTACTCACATAGTGTATGCACATTAGGATTTAATGAGAAACATTTACATGGGATTTAAATGTTGCATTTATTAAAATCAGATTTACACTCTGAATCAATTTGGACTGCAGCTCTTATCTATATTTCTCTAAAAAATCTTTAATAAGAGAATTATTTTTTGATCTTTTAGGGAATCTGTTTACATTCATTTATATAAAACACTGTATTCTTTGCAAAGATATAATTATTACTGATCTACTATGCTTGAGGGGAAGGAGTTTATGTTAAGCTAGCAGACATGAGATTCAAGAACATTAAGCCAAAACTTCAAAAGTGAAAAAAAAAAAAAGCAAATAACCAATGGCTATGGAGTAAAAAATAAAGCATCTAATCATTTACTAGTTACTAGTACAAGTGTTACTTGTACTAGTACAAGTACTAGTACAAGTGTTACTAGCATTACTAGTAGAGTTTGTTTCCTTTTTCTTTGTTTTTGTCCACCAAAATATTAGTTATGATTACCTAGTATTTATTCAAAACCACCTTCCCAGATTCAGTAAATGTTGCCATTATTATTTCCTTCCAAGATATTCATAAGCTTTCCTAAAAAAGCTTGTTAAATTATATCCATCTTTTATAAAAAAAAAAAAAAAGCGGGTGTTGGCTTTTAGTTGTGATCACTTCTCATATAGATTGCTATGTTTCAACTCCTTTAAAATATTTAATCTGAGGGCGCCTGGGTGGCTCAGTGGGTTAAGCCGCTGCCTTTGGCTCAGGTCATGATCTCAGCGTCCTGGGATCGAGTCCTGCATCGGGCTCTCTGCTCGGCAGGGAGCCTGCTTGCCTCTCTCTCTCTCTCTCTCTCTCTGCCTGCCTCTCTGTCTACTTGTAATCTCTCTCTGTCAAATAAATAAATAAATAAAATCTTTAAAAATAAAATAAAATAAAATATTTAATCTGAGAAAGATCAAAATTCCAAACAACATGTAGATTTAATTAGATTTAAAAAAATTACATCTCATTTAGATTTTCCATGTAATTTGGAATGGAATCTTTCTGTTCTGTATGTGTACTAATTAGCTAAAGAAAAGAGGAATTAGAAACATCATTTCCTAAAGCGTGTCCCACAGATCAATCATCTGAGAAAAATGTTACACTTCATCATCTTCTGTGAGTCACAGTCACTTTAGAACAAGAAAACGTTTTAGAAAATATTAACATTTTAACTCTGAATTTTTCAAAGTTATTCATCATGAATAAATTTCCATGAAATAATTTAAACATCTTAGGCATGGTTGTTCCCATGAAATACTACTTTGTGGCCATGTCAAAAAAATGCATAGAAATATCAGTGATAACATCTAGATAGAGGTTAATTAATATCTAACCACTTGACTATATGAGAGAGAAAAAATAATTGTCAAAAAATAAAATGACTTGGTTAAGCTGAGAAGCAGAATCAGGAAAAAAGATTTTGATTCTTATCCCCACTCCAGTGCCAGAGGAGAAAAGTGGGTATTATATACTGGCTTAAAAAGATACTGAAAATCACTCTATGTATTTTGCATTAATTTAATCAATTGTTAATTTGTACATGTGTGTTATTAGTGAGTACTTACTCAGACATGATCCTTATGCATTCTGAACTTGTCGAAAATGCTTTTAGACAACAAAAAAGTAAAAAAAAAAAGTAATTTAATAAAATAGTGAATAATGAAGATAACTTGATACAGGCTTTTAAAAATCTTTGATTACTTAGAATAAACATGATGGCATCCTTATATTAAGCATTCAGTAAATGTTGACTGAGTCACTACATGGATTTTGACCCCATGCTACCTTAATACTTTATCATTTACTCAATAATATATACCTCAATAACCCACAAATTCTTATAGCTTCCAAGTCTGACTTCGTTTGGATTCTTGCTCTTATCTGGGGAGATAACTTTCTGAAATTTAATTTTATGTTTTTTAATATAGGGATAATGATCTCTCCCCTACAGTTTGTAATGAAGCTTAAATGAAGTAATGTATATGAAACACTTGGCTTATGCTCCAGAAATGGTGTCTATTATCATAATAATGAAATTTCAGAACTAAAATACTTTTACTACAATCTAATTCAGTCCTTCCATTTTACAGTCGTAGAAACTATCTTAAAAAGCCAGTGGTGTGTGTGCGTGCACCCTCTCCCTTCTCCCCGGTCGCCGCCTCCTTCTTCTGAGGCTCCTGGTGGGGCCCTGTGCTTCTTCATGCGAACCTGGTAATCTCTTTTGTGAAGTGGCAGCTGAGAAGACTTCAGCGCTCACCATGGTCGACAAAAAGACCAAGGAAGGAGTCAAGACTGAGAACAATGATCGTATTAATTTGAAGCTTGAGGCGCAGGATGGTTCTGTGGTGCACTTGAAGATCAAGAGGCATACACACTTAGTAAATGAAAGCCTATTGTGAGTGATAGGGTTTGTCAATGAGGCAGATCAGATTCGGATTTGTTGGGCAGCCAGTCAATGAAACAGACACACCTGCCCGGTTGGAAATGGAGCGTGGAGATACAGTTGATGTGTTCCAGCAGCAGACAGGAGATGTCTACTAAAAAGGGAACATGCTACTTGACTCCAGAACTTGGTTCCTCCAGATGGAAAAGATATTCTTAATTAGAAAGTCGCAATTTGGTTCTACCACATCCTGACTACTACAGTATAATTTTCTCTATTCTTTCATTTTCCCCTTCCCCATTTCTTTATTGTACATAAAGTAACTGGGTATGTGCACAAGCATATTGCATTTTTTTTTTAACTAAACGGCCAATGGTGTCTTTTGATCGACATCAAATGGAGATGGGATGGGGGAAAATAATGCGTCTGTGAAAATAACCCCTCTCTCCATTAGTGGCACGTTCAGTCAGCTCTTATCTTTAAATTCTAGTAAGTTGTTTTGCTCTCACTGTTTAACAAAAAAACAACATAAAAATCCTTGCATACCTTGTTCAATTGGAGAATTTTAATGTTTTTCATTTATCATTGTAAAACCAAGGACAATTTTGTAACTTTTTTGTACGTAGCTGTTACATGTAGAGCAATTTGTCTTTAAGTAGGGATAAATGACTCTAACAGAAATGAATCCTATATAGTTTTCCCTTCAAGTCAAGCATCTTGTTGTTTAAATTGACTTCTTGTTAAAAAAAAAAAAAAGCTAGCGGTGATTAAGATTACTAAGTAAATGCATAAAGTTCTTAATCCTCCTCTGAAATACCCTTTGAATCTTTAGAAACTCATAGAGATCAAGAACACTTCATAAATAAGCAAAAAATTCTCTAGTTATGGAGTTGAGGGTACAGGGTATATATCTGGCTATCTCACAATTCTCTAACACATCTTAAAATTAAAAACTGCCTGGACCATTCATAAATTTAGAAGTGCAAATACATTATTACTTTGAATTAACTGGAATAATCTAATTAAGAGTTCTCCATTGTCTTTCCACCACAACATAGCCCTAGTTACAAAGTCTTTCAAGGTAATGATTTGTGTACGGCGGGAGGGAGGAGAGAGGAATTTGGGGATCGTGGAAGAAAGAGTACTTAAGCTGTATCAAGTTCAGAGAATGAAAGCATGGGAGCTTTTGTTCACCTTCTTTCTTAGATATGGTTTGTTCTGTTTTTATATCTAATTAGGGCAAAGGAAGTATTATATGGTTAACATGCAAGATGTTAAAAAAGAGAAAAAAATAACTTCTTTAATTTACTTAAAGTTTCTTTAGGTGATACTCATTAGTCTTTAAATAATTTTTATTTATTTTTATTTTTTTGAAGATTTTATTTACTTATTTGAGAGAGGCAGAGCGTGAGCATGAGCAGAGAGAAGGAGGCACAGGGAGGGGGAGAAGCAGATTCCTTCTGAGCAGGGAGCCCCATGTGGGGCTCTCTCCCAGGACCCTGAGATCATGAACCGAGCCAAAGGCAGACACTTAGGCAACTGAGCCACACAGGCGTCTCGGTCTTTAAATAATTTTTAGGAATTAATTTTAGGGGCGCCTGGGTGGCTCAGTAGTTATGCAGCTGCCTTTGGCTCAAGTCATGATCCCAGGGTCCTGGGATACAGCATCGCATCCGGCTCCCTGGTCAGCGGGAAGCCTTCTTCCTCTTCCACTTTCCCTGCTTGTGTTTTCTCTCTCTCTCTTTCTCTGTGTGTGTGTGTGTCAAATAAATAAATAAAATATTTTTAAAAAAAGAAATTAATTTTAATTTACCTATCAACTTTTTACTTTACCACTTTGTATTATTTGTTTTATTGGTTGTTTGAGAAACTACAAAATACATTCTTAACTTTTCACAATCTACTCCTAGTTATTTTTGTACTACTTCACCTAAAATGTAGAAAACTTACAATTGTGTAAATTTGTTACCCCTCTACCTTTATGCTACAATTGCTATTATGAATTTTATTTTTATGAATCTACATGATTTTAGACTTTTTCTATTAAATAACTATCTGTATTTTAAAAAATTAAGGCAAAATAGATTTTCCCAAAATATTTACTACTGATAAGCTCCTCAATCTTTCCCTAAAATAGTAGCTTTCATATGTTGTCATTCAGCATAATAACGTATTTTGTAGGTCTACTGGCAACAGAATCTCTTACTTTTTTATTCAGCTTCAGTTTTCGTTTAGCTGCAAAAGTTTTTATTTTTCTTGTTCTTTTTAAGGGTGTTTTTACCATGTTTTTTTTTTTCTTTTGTAGCAATTTGCCTGTAATGTTCTTAAGCATGGTTTATTTTGTAATTTTCCTGCTTGAAGTTTACTAAACTTTTAAATCTTAAAATTATGTCTTGTGTCTTATCTGAGGAATTTCACTATTATTATTATTATTTAAGTGTATCCGTTTATACTTTGATCCCCTTCTTATACTTGTAAATTTTGTAAAGTTGAAGAAATCGATTAAAATTACAAAATCTAAATTGTGTCCCTTTACTAAGTGTACAGCGAATGTGAAATGATTGTTATGTAAGTGGCCTTCATTGGCAATTATACTGAAACACTATTTTAATTGGTTGAATATTGTTTCAAAACCATATATATAGATGAGATGCATAGCGACATTTTAAAAACAATGATGTTTTTTCCCCTATGGTCTAAACTTATATTTTTCTTCATCTAATGCCTATGGTATGTGTAACTTTCAATAACCAGTCATCACTTAGACAATTCAACTACGTGTGGAAATGATTCACATATAAGAATTTTCGAAAATTTAGTTTTAGCCTTTTCTTCCTTCAAATGTGTTCCTTATAATGTAGTTTTAATCAAACTATACAAATGACTTTGTATTCTATTATAAATAAATTGGTTTTTGAGCTAATGGTTACAGTGAAACTTCAGCAATACATCAGAACAAAATTAAATTTAATAAAAATCAAAAATCCATCCAAATTTGTATCATCCCAAATAATTTCACCGACAATTGGTCATCCAAACTTGTAATTCTGAAAGTCACTTTTAAATTTTCCATTTTCTTTGCTCCTTGTTGTAAGTCCTATGATTCTGCTTCACAAATGTAGTTCATATTCAAATGGGAACTATATTAATTAATTATTGTGATAGATTATCTTAAGTACTATAATTGATATATATGTATTATATATATACCCACATAAATATATATAATATATATTATCTCATATATATATATAACTATATTTATATGTGGAGATATATATCCACATATAAATATAGCATCCAACAATTCTTGGCATAAAGATACAATGATAAAGGTGGAAATGATCAATTATAAACGGAATTATGATGAAGGATGGCAGAACAAAGAGATTGGTAGATGTACCTAGGGTATAGAAGATATAGAAGTGGGCGCCTGGGTGGCTCAGTGGTTAGGCCGCTGCCTTCGGCTCAGGTCATGATCTCAGGGTCCTGGGATTGAGTCCCGCATC
>NC_081571.1:61683738-61718650 GCF_022355385.1 Mustela nigripes
AAAAAAAAAAAAAAAAAAAAAAAAAAAAAAGAAGATATAGAAGTTCATTCCGGGATGCCTGGATGGCCCAGTCAGTTGAACATCCAACTCTTGATTGTGGCTCAGGTAGTGATTTTAGGGTAGTGGGATGGACCCCCACATTGCTGAGTGTGGAGTCTATTAGTCCCTCTCCCTCTTTTATCCACCCCCATCATGCTCTATCACTTGGTCACTCTCTCTCAAGTAAATAAGCAAAATCTTAAAAAAAAAAAAAAGTTCATTGCAGTTTGAGCAGACACCAGCATGTTACAAAATCCTAGAGTCATGAAATAGGATATTTCATTTAGTTAAGTCTATACAATTTGTTATGACAACCAGAATGGTTAACAATCGGCTATGTGTTTGATATGATAGGAAGAAGAAAGTCATATTGTCCTATAAAATTTTGTAATGAAAAATTACTAATAGAAGAATTTAAAAATTACTAATAGAAGAATTTGGTAATGTTTCTATAAGATTTTTTAAATGGTTTGATTTAGAGAGTATAGGGCAGTTTATAAAGGTTTTCTAATAATGCCAGCAAGACAGTATAGAAGAGATTATTTCTCTAGTCCTAGTGTGAAAAGATGGATCTAAGCAGTAATAGTGCCGATTCAAAGAAAGCAACAAATGTGAGAACTATTAGGAGAATACTGGCAGAATATAGCAAAAATTAAATGCTACATATAAGATAGAGGCAGGCCATGTTAAATGTTAGAATCATTTTCATGGTATTAATAATAAAATTTTTAAAATATAGGATAACAAGATGGGGGTTGAAGAAAACATGAATGTATATTTTTATAAGATTGAATTGAAGACCTGTGCTGGTCGGTGTAGTGTAGGTGTAAAGTATAGGGTTTGTAATAAAACACCTGTAGATTAATTAACAAAAGTCGCAAGCCTTCCACTGTGTCACTTTGCAAATTACTCAATTTCTCTGTGCTAAGTTTCCAACCCATGTAAAACGGGACAATGATGTTACCTACTGATTCATTGATTGTGAGGATTAAATGATATATTATAAGAAAGGTGGTATTTAGAATAACACCAGGTCTATGGGAAACATGGATTAATGTTGAATAATATTATTATCTGCCAAAGACAAATTCCAATAGCTACCTCATTGAGTGGTTGGGTAAATACACAGTTATTTTTTGAATATAACCTATGTTTTGAAGTTATTATACTCCCCAATATGTAACATTATATGCAAATAGTATCTGTAATCATTATGCATGGGGAAATATCTAGATGGAGATGTAGTTGTCTGTATAAGTCTATAAAAAGATCCATATTAGAAGTATAGTTTTGATATTCTATAGGTAGTTATTAGAGAAACATATGCCTAGATTAAATCTCTCAATGAGTAAGAAAAGATGTTGATCAAAAGCAGAATCCTGAGTAAATACAAAATTTTTAAGGGAAATGGAACAAATGTATCTGGTGGGAAAAAACTATTAGAAAGTTAGCATAGTGAATACCTGGATAAAAAGAAAATATTATGTTCATTCAGTGTTTTTAAAAGGAGCATAAAAAAGAATATCAGAGAAAAGTACCTGGCTTTGAAATGATTAGTTTTTTTTTCTTTTCCTCTTTACTTTAAATCATATAATCCTAACAATGGTATAGTAAATTTAAAAACAGAATTTTTTTTTCAAAGTTTCAGTAAGAAAAGTCAGTTGGAAAAGTAAAACTTTTATAACCTTTGATTTTGTAATACCTTAAAAATAGTTCAGTGTCTGTTTACTCTTTGGAAAAGAAGAGGAGGTGTAACTGAAATTTTACCTCATTTAATTCTTGGTTCCAAATAGTCATTTGATTGCCAAGAAAAGGAGTTCATTTTTCTTCCTTGTGACTTTGTGCCTCCCCCTTTTTTTCTGGGAACATTTTAACAGTGGAGATGTTTTTACTAATAAGAACTTTTGGTCATATTTTTTTTTAATCTAATGAAGCAAACATTAAGGGAGAAAACTTTGAAATTAATGAGTATAGAAAATAATTTACAAAAATTTCTATAAGTTATCTTTGGACTGTGTAAAGCCCTTTGTGGGAAGTATGACAGTTTACATAAGCCACAATTTTTTTCATTATTTCTTTGGTATGAAAGATTGCCTTGTACAGTTGTAGTTGAAAAACAAAAGGCAAATCATTCCTTTGATTACCCAAATAAGACAGGTAATAGGAGTAGACCAGAATGATTCCAGAATTTTACCCCATTTTATAGAAATAGGGGCCATTAGACAAGAGTATAGAAATTAAATTCACTATAAATTTTGAGAAAATACTTGGGGTGTAGGTTAGAGTAAAATATGTGTGCCGAAGTTTGAGCTCCATGTATCTCATGTATCTCATGGTACACAACAGTAATAAAATCATTTACTTATTATTCCAATGCTCATATATGAATACTTTACTGATAATCTTAAAGAACATTTTCTAATGCACTATATTTACTATATTTGACTTCATTGTTCAATATTTCTTCCATTTATGAAAGTGTGTATATAATGTTGTTTCCTTAAGCTTAACAAAGTAATAATTGTTAGTAAATGGATTATTTGGAGGATTGTTTTTATTTTTTCTTTACTTTGAAGTTTGAAGCTATGCACATTTATAAGAAGGAAGATCCCAAAGATGACTTTTTTGAAGGACGTTACATTGCAATAGAAATGAGTTCCCCAAATCATATGCTATTGAAAAAAATTTGATTGACTCTACACCTGGAGTGATTGCCATGAGAAATGTTAGAAATTATGTCACCACACTAATGGAGATTTTTATTTTCAAAATTCTTCACAGTTTCCTGAATGGAGCTTTTTATTCTCCAAATATGACCATCACTAGAATTAATTTTATGGAACAACAAACATTATGAAAAGCCTAACCGTCACACTATTTACAAGGCAAACATGAAAAGGATGTGAGATACGTCAATGTACAAAGCACAGATGGTGACTGAGTGCCAAAATTTGAACTGATCCTTTTCAGTTTATCATGCATAATTTAATATGTCAGTCAATTGAGGTCCTCAATAGGAAAAAAAAAAAAAAGAAAGAAAGGAAGAAAAATACTTGTAGGAGGTTTGTAGGAGGTAACTGGAAATGAACTTCTTTGAGCCAATATTAACAATAAGTAGACTACAATGCAGCAGTTAAGACATACTATGGAATAACTTTTCTGTATGTGCATTTAGACTTTGAATTTCTGCATATTTTTTCTTCCAAAGTGCCACAGAATGCAAGGAATATTAGGTGATTTTTATTCCCTTTGATGAAAGGTGTTTTTTGAGATTAAAGTATTTTTGTAATTGTCAAATACATAGATATAAAATTTTAAAAGTGAAAAAAACTGAGGTTTTTAAAAAGGATATAAAACTTTTATTGATGAAAATATTGATGGATGCATATGAGGTGAAAATTTAGGAAATCTGTAGACATAAATAAGCATTCCTTTATGAATAACTATTATGATTCTTTTGTTTGTTTCAAGTAATACTGTTCAAACAATTTTAAAATAAAGTGAGATAGGGAGATGATAGTAAACATAGTCATTCTTTAAAATTCTAATTTGCAAAGGTGCTTTTGATTTTTAAAAAATTAAATTCACCTATTCTGCTTATTGTTTTGCCAAACTGCTGGTGTTGCTTTATTCCTCTATGTAGGTTAATCTTACCATAAAGACAGTATAATAAACTAGTGACATATAAGTTCACATTTGTATAATTGTTTGTGAAAAATTTGAAACAGAGAGAGCAAGAGACTGCAATTGGAAATTTATTTACTAAGCCAATAAAGCAGTTATTCCATAAATACTTAAAAATATTAAATTAAAATTTAAAAACTATAGAAAAATGCCTTATTAGCGCTATTAGATGAAACAATTGGCTAAAAGCAGCACAAAGTTGCAGTGTAAGAAGTGTGCATTATAGGCAGAAAAATCCACAAAGAAGAGACTATTGTAAGCTGAGAGCATTTAAATTCTCTCTGAACCCATCTGGGCAAATCTTCTGGAGGTGTGTAGCTGGTGGCTTAGAATGGGTTAACTCTTGTCACTGATCCTTAGTGTCTGCAAACCTTGACTAACATGGAAGTGTTGTCAATAACAAATACAGAACAATGCAGGGGCTCCTGGGTGGCTCAGTTGGTTAAACATCTGCCTTCAGCTCAAGACATGATTTCAGACTCCAGCAACTCATTGGCCCCCTTCTCAGCGAGGGGTTCTGAGTCTCCCACTCCCTCTGCTTCCTCCCTCCACCCTGCCATGCTCTCTCTCTCTCTCTCTCTCTCTCTCTCTTTCTCTGTTGCACTGTCTCAAATAAATAAAGCCTTAAAAGAAATAAAACAAAACAAAACAATAAACAATGCTAAATTACCTTGGCTTTGACCCTTTATACTTAGCTGCCTGTCATTTCCCTATATCTGCTACACTAATTTAAGTATAGACCTTCAATTAGTGCCTGTAAGATGTAAATAAATAAAGAGCCTCCCCCTTTCCCACAGATCCATGCAGATGCTAACATAAAGATGAACCCTAAGCAGGAAAGAGCATGTGAGTTCACACAGGCAACCTTTAGATGTGGGAAATAATGGAATTTGGGGATTTGTAGCAGAACATGATTTGAACAGTATGAAATTGAGATGCAAACGTTTCACACGATATATTAAGGTTTTACTGTTCAACAAAAACATAAAAATATGGCATTTCATATTTACTGCAAGCAATTATATTAAAAGATTCAAGGGTGATAAAGTCAAATCAGAGATTCAAACCTGGGATAGAGTATGAGACTTTCACAATGTTATATATTTTCTCACTTTTCTTTAGCTTCAGAACTGACCTTGAAAAATAGAAAAAAAATGCCAGCTAAGTGGTGAAAAAGGCTGAGGGAAGCAAAGAAGCAGCCAGCCTTCCTCCGTTTCCTTCTTTCATGTTTTCCTCTATTTTGTCATGAAGCCACAAGAAGGAAAGACAGACAAAGTAGAAGTCTCAGTGTGTGTGGCGCTTTGGAAATTCTGACGACAAACATATAAAGTACATATCTTATGAGTTTTCAGAAATACTAATCCTTTATTATAGCCATCTAAAGGTGGCACAAATAATTCAAATAAGCTGACAATATCCAGAGTCTTTTAGTGTGCATTTGAAATCGTAAACAATAAATATCAACATTTTAAAGAATTCCTAACATCTCTGGGATAGTATAGTACATATATTCTTATGCAGAATTAAATATACACTATAATACAAAGTAACTTCATGGTGATATATGTTTAGATATATATATTGATATATACATAAATATCAATAAATACACCCTCTTAAAGATTAAAACCAGCATATAAAAGGTAGTGAAAAAACCTTACAATTAAAAAATTGCTTAAATTTGTTTTACTCTCTGATTTACATATAGCTCAGACCTATTTTTTCTTTTTCACTCAGACAGCTATTATAATCTCAGAAAGATTCAGTTGTGAAGTTAAAATAAAATTATTTATAATTAGTTTAATTTTGTAGGCACATATTTGGTTATGACATATTGCTGTATCTACAGTATATTTGGGCAGACCCCTGGCTCTAGGATGTTGAAAGTTATAAAAAAGATCTGCATTCTCAACAGATATTTTCTTCTCTCCAATATTAAGGTTAATCAGAATTTGAATATAATTATTTCTGTTGAACTGAAAAGTACCCTATGATACTAATTGGAAATATTTTCTCTATGACCTTGATTTTCTTTGGTGCGGGTGCAATCTACATATCCTTTTTATATTACAGGGTATTTAGCTCACATCTGCCATAATTATATATATTTTCTTGAGTTAAGAATGCCTGATTAAAGGGAGGTTGCTTTACAAGCATCAGAGCCACAGAAAAATCTGGCTTTTCTTTGATGTGCAACTACGTAGTATTTGATGTCACAATTTCCATGGCTATCTTGCTGTCCACTCTGTGAGCCACACCTATAAGGAAAAGAATGTCCTAACCATAAGTCACACTGCACTTATGACATATTATCACAGGCTCCCTAAAGGCTCCAAAAATCTACCAAACAAACTGCCAACTTTTCATGCCTCTCTGCATCATTTTAAAAAAGAAAATTAGTACTCTTAGTAGTAGGCTATACATATATTACACACCTAGAATTATGCAGAAAATCTGCATATTTAATCCACCTTTTAAGAAGTCACTACAACTGGGATGCCTGGGTGGCTCAGTGGGTTAAGGCCTCTGCCTTTGGCTCGGGTTGTGGTCCCAGGGTCCTGGGATCGAACCCCGCATCAGGCTCTCGCTCTGCGGGGAGCCTGCTTCCTCCTCTCTCTCTGCCTGCCTCTCTGCCTACTTGTGATCTCTCTCTGTGAAATAGATAAATAAAATCTTAAAAAGAAGAAGAAAGGAAGAAAAGAAGAAGAAGAAGAAGAAGAAGAAGAAGAAGAAGAAGAAGACGTCGTCACTAAAACTAATGGGGAATTTGAGACCAAGAAGTTAAATACTTTGTCAGATGACACACCCCTAGCAAGGAGTTGACATGGAATTTGAACCAGCTTTCTAAATTCAGAGACTTTTATCCATCTTAATATATTTTCCCATTACATCATATCTTATTAAACTACACTGTCAGTCAGAAAATGTTACTGTCAATTAAATAAGAAAAACCTAATAGAAAATAGAATTTCTACTTTAGTAAATGAAAAAAAGCTGTTATAAATGATAAAGCATGAGGACAGCTGAGAATTTTTTTAGCTGAGGAGAATTTTGAGATAATCAGATCTTATTTCTTTTAGAAAAGATACTTATAATGAGAGAGTGATTATGACTCTCATAATCACACAATGGCAAATATACTAGAACTGACACATGAATTAGAACTGATATAAACTGACCTGTATCAGTTGTGGAACCAACAGGAACTATTCTCTGTTCTTAGATTTATAGTCACTCAGTATTTTACTTTCTCAATTCAAGCAGTGCTAACTCTTAAGGTGAAAATGCTGTAAATACTACCTTACATTTGGCTTTTAATACACAACGTGAGGAAATTTAATAAAAGTGAAAGGGTAGAAAAGTATAAGAATCAAGAGTGAAAAAAAGTATGCAGAGGGAGGAGAGCCAAAGACCATCTTCTTTTCCTACATAATTTTATAGCAAGCCTGGCCTGTTCATCGACAAAAGCAGCATATGTAATAGAATACCCTCACACTCTCTGGTGGTTTAGTAGATTCGTTTATATGCACTTATGAACATGACTGGTTTTCCTACTGGAAAATGAAAGTAGAGTAGATGCTCTTTTCCTAATGAACCCCCTTCTGTATCCTTAATAAGTAGAGCTGTGCCTCATAAGATGGATTGCACATAGTTCACAAAATAGGAATTGGTCATACCAAATGATCAAATGAAAAATAAAGCCCTGCAAATGTGAGAAAATAATTTAGGAATGATCCTAGTAAGTGTTACCAGCAGAAATGCATTATTGTTAAGATCTTGTAGAGGAAAGAATCCACAGACTATGACTGAGCACCAACCAAAAAGAACAAAGAAGAGGACAAGCTTAGCGAGTGCATGGATTTGCATTAAACTTACACTTTCTCTATTTCCACTCAGAAGAATTGCAGAACTGGGTCAGAAGAGGTAGTGTAAATACCCACCACATTCCTAATGCTTTCTCTTCCCCTTCAGTAACCAACATTGAGGCCTCATGGTGGCATGGTAGAACAGTATGGAGTCACTGATTCGCCACATGGATTCAATGGCTCTTAAACATTGCAGAGTTCATTGTTACGTACGCATAAGCAGGAAATGGAGTTCTGTGTTTTAATTGAATAGAGTGGGATTGTTTGTTACTACATCATAGCTTACCACATGCAAATACAGTGACCTTACCCAAACCTTTTAATTGCCCAACGAAAATAAATAAAAAAAAAAAAAGAAATTACCATAGACATAAAGAAACACTCTCTGAGAGAGGCTTGCTTCTATAGTTGAAAGTAGTGTGTTTGAAACTCAAACGCTGAATAGGATTATAGCAGCCCTACATGGTATTAGATGATAGCTCTCTTGTAGGCTAAAGCAGAAACTTACTGGAAACACTCTTCTCTGAATAGAGAAACAAAAAACAGAATTCTGAGTCCAATTCTCAATACCCAGAAGGAGCTGATTTTAAGCTGATCCTGTATCTTTCAATGAAAATTATAATCATTGCCTAGATTAAGAAGGAGACCCAGAGGATCTACAGTTAATTACTTAAGACAGAGTTTCACAAAATCATTCCAAAAAAAAAAAATTCTGCAAGATGCTTCCAATAAGACATCCATGGGCAAATACATCTGGGAAATCCTGCAAATTATCATAGAAATTCAGAAAGCATATTAGCACAGTAAAGTCTCTTAGAAGTCCCAAGTTAAAGAAATCTGTGTAAATTCTCTGAATATGAGTTCTTTTTTTAAAAAAATATATCTGTTCATTAAATTCCGTGGCCCTGTAACCTTTGTTAATAGCATGAGTTTTTAGCATTTCCAGAACACCTTTTAAGAATAAAACTAGTATAGGGAACTCACAGAATAATGTCGTTGTAACCATGTCTGGAGAAAAACATTGTGATAAAAGAAATATGATGCATCAAAAAGAACAGAAACCAGAAGAGCAGAGTCATTTCATAGCAATTACCAGGTTTCGCGAGTCCCACCACACTGAAGAAACAAAACAATTAACCCAACCCTGATAGTAGCAGCCAATGATTGATCCTATCATGACCTAAATACCAGTATTCTATCTTCAGATATAGCAAATAATATGAAAGCTCTGGATCTTGGGTCACTTTTAGACTTTCAGTTATTTATTTTTTTCTGTAATGTTGATTTCTGTGTCTTTTATTAAAACTTCCATTTGGGGACGCCTGGGTGGCTCAGTCGGTTAAGTGCCTGACTTCAGCTCAGGTCATGATCTTATGGTCCTACGTCCGGCTCCTTGCTCAGCAGGACCCTCTTCTCCCTCTGCTCTCCACTCTCCCTGCTTGTGCTCTCTCTTTCTCTCAAATAAATATATAAATAAATAAATAACTTCTTTAAAAATCAATCAATCTTCCATTTGAAATATTGAGATCAAGTTACTTTCAACTAAGAAATTGGGATGAACAATTTTGATGATGCACACTTTTTATGCAGTCTCAAGACAATAGTAAGGTACATTTCTTGAATGGTCATTTTGGTGCTTAGTGATATAGGCAGTCCTTAAGAAAAGATTAAATTATTCCAAGAAAGGGAGAAAAACAATGCTGTAGAGAACTAACACCAAGTACCACTAGTTTAGTTACTCTTTGTTTGTTTTCAAAATGTTACTCTTTCTAAGAAGACAACATGAATCTAAACTTCAAGTACTGCTAGATCGTTTTTTTTTTGTTTTGCTTTGTTTTTTTTGAGCTATTTATAGACAATGAGACGCTTTCTCAGAAAGGAGTGGCATACAGCTCTAATGATATATTTGGGAAGGCTCACAGGAAAACGATGCCATGGTCTTTCTGCCAAAAATAATAATAGCAATGGCTTCTTTTCTATTTTAGTCTTGTAAATAAATAGTAATAAAGAGTCTGGAATAAAATGCTAAAATATAAATAATGATTGTCCTTGTATGAAGAAAATTTTGAGTATTTTCTATATATTTGCACTTTTTATTATCCCTTTTTTCTGGTGTAATTATTTATTATTTTACCAGTCATACAAAGTAGAAAACATGTTTTTATAAAATTAAAGAAAAAAAAAAACTTTTACGATAGAACTACAAAAATACAGAGTGTTTTGATAACATTAGACACCAGTAATGTCAGACCAGATGGATCTAGACAGTTAATGTCATCATGTTATTTATTGTTTGGGAATAAACACATGTTATTTATCATTTGGGAATAAACAGTGAGAGATCCAGCTATGCCTGCGGAATCAGACCTTGACAATCTACACTCATTTACCTTCCCAAACAGAAGTCTGTTTTTTCTCAAGTTACCACATAATCAATTTCAAACTTAGTTACCACTAATGACTGGGCCACCTGCTATTTCCTTGACTGGTTTATAATGTTTTCAGTCCTTTATAAACTTCTTTTCCCTTAGCAGCCTGTGCTCTTGCCAAATTCCTTAAGGCATTTCCTCAATAATTAATTATGCAGTGATATGAAATAGTAAACGCATAATTTTAGCAATGCTTTAGGTTAACAGTCTGCCTTGAAGACATCCTAGGTTGCGTATTACCCACTAATAGAAAGACTTAAAACCAGTCAAGATAGAAAGCTGAATGTTCTAAGTCAAAATTGATGATGAGAGTGTATTAGTTGAGGAAAATGCCAATCAAATGACGTACTCAGAGATGATCTAGAGAAGTTAATGAGGACAAGTGAGCACATCTTTGGCACACTAACAGATAGCGTATTGTCCTGTGGCTTTCAGCTCATACTTTCTATTTAAAATCATATTCTCAAACAATTCCTCAGTTGTGATACACTGTGAGCCCAGTGGCGATGGAGTCACACTTGTTACAATTCAGCTTTATGGGGCTAGTCTGCGAGATGGAGTGAATGACAGGCAGCCAAGCCACAAACTGACTGATGATTTGAAGCAGGATGATCACAAACAAGTCAGGCAGAGAAAACATCACAAAACCCCATTATTTGGCAAGTCGAAGCACTGTGAAACATTGCTGATGGCTGAGAAGTGACAGCAGGGAAAGAGAAAAAAAACAACAGCAGCATGAAAGTACAGTAGCATGTAAACTACTGAATAGGGAAAGCTCCTTTTGTGCAAAAATGTCATGTAGTCCTTGGGGCAGAGGCAAAACCCTGACGGTGAACAGGTCCTGCAAGCACGGTCATAGCTGGGGACTAACAATCAGCTTACAGACACTCTCCATGGACTGCATTGTAACTAAGAAGTTTTTTATCAACCAAACTCAGAAAAACATTGACATGGAATCTTTTGAAAGACAGACCTCCAAAAATGTTATTGTCTTTTGCTGAGGCACATAGCTTAGTAATGAATTAGAGAGTAATCACTTAAATTGTAAATTATAGTTTGCTTAGTATAATCACTAAATTGTAATTATGCACAATTAGTGAGATTTAGCACCTTTAATTGTTGAGATATGCAAATGGAATTCATTCATTTTCCATCCAGGTGTACTGCTATGAGACATTTCAGAACAGCTATCAAATTTACGGAGAATAAAATGAAAGAAAGGAGAAAAAAGCCAAGGCAGAAAATACTCCTCTCTTTTTCCTTCACTGAGATCCACGCACAGATTCAGAGACATCTCTGTTCTTTCCGTGAAAACATTTTTAATAACTTCCCAGAACTGACCTTTGCTGAGATCTATCTCTGAGAAGTTTCTCTCCCAGGACTGCTGTAATGTCCAGGGAAACACCCTAGAGCTCTTGACACATTTAGGAAGCAGAATGGACAGGGCTTACTAAGTAATAGGAACTGGGGCAGAGGGAAAAAGATAATTTTGGGAACTAGGGCAGAAGGAAAAAGATAATTTTAGAAAAATCTCCAAGATTTGGTGCTTAGGCAAATGTTTAGATGGTGAATCCAAATATGGGTGTAGGATGACTGTAATACACCAATTATTGTGAAAAAACAGATTGTACAAATCTAAGCACTTCATACAAGGTGTCTCAGACATCTATGTTAATGTGTGTTATGTTTCTCTAAGGAATGGATATGGAATCCAACATCTTGATATGACTAAATTTTATTTGATTGCAGTACTTTGCCATGATCTTTTTTAAGAACTGAAATTTAAGTGAAATAGGCTTTAGCCCATTGTTTTCTGTTTTATAATTTGGAAGGACTTATCTGAATGTATGTGTCTCTGGTTTTGTAGACCACGGGTTATTTTAGAGGATGAATGGGGAGTTGCTCATCTTTATATTGCTGGAGCAAAGCAATTATTCCTTGTGGTGGGAACTCAGGCAATGATTATAGAATTAACAAGCAAATGATTATTGAGTTACAATAATTCTGAAATTACTGGCAAATCTCTCAAAGAGATGTAATGCTAATATTTACCAATTTTTGTTGAGTTGGGTATAATTAGGTAAATCATGGAAATACCAACAACATAGAGGTAGTAGAAAACTCTAAACCATATTATTCCCATAAAATTCATGATTCTTGTGTTATTTTCTGTACAGATCATGTATTATCAAACCATATGTTCTTCTGGATAGGGCTGCTAAATAATTATGGAATGTTCAGTATGGTAGACACCCTTAGATTGACCTCAAATGAGACACACCTTTGTGTAATCTCTTCACCTTGAATGCAGGCAGAATATGTGCCCTGGTTTCTACCCAGTAGAATACAGTAAAGGTTATGGGATATTCTGTTAAAGTATATGACAAAGGTGAAGAGATTTTTTCCAATGCAGTTAAGATCCCTAGTCAGCTGATTTTGAATTACTCAAAAGAGAGATTATAGTAGGTAGGCCTGATCAAATCATCTGAGCCATTTTTTTTTTTAAGATTTATTTATTTATTTTAGGGGGAGGGGCAGGGGGCAGAGGGAGAGGGAATCTTAAGCAGACTCCCTGTGGAGTGCAGAGTCTGACACAGGGGGCTGGATCTCAGGTCCCTGAGATCATGACCTGAGCTGAAATTAGGAATTGGACTCTCAATTGACTGAGCCACCGGGGCACACTTCATCTGAGCCTTCTAAAAAGGAACAAGGTCTTCTCTAAAGGCAATGAATCAAAACAACAAAGACTTTATCTCTGTTTCTGATTTTGAAGAAGCAAGCTGCTACAAATTATACAATAAAAGAAATTAGATGTATTTAGCAACCTGTAGGAATTTGGAAGTGGATCCTTCTCTAATTTAGCTTCTAGATGAGCATAGAACCCAGCTGACCCTGGTTTATTTCAGACTTATGTGACTCCAGGCAAAGAACTTAGCTGTAGATCAGAAGTACCCTGACATGTAACCAACAGAAATTGTAGGATAATAAGTGGGTAATTGTTTAAGATGCTAAATGTGTAATAATTTATTATTCAGCATAGAAAATGTATACACCCATTGAAATTTAAGTTTCAGAAAAAATGAAATTATTTCTAATGTAAGTATGTCCCACATAATATTTGGGGGATACGTCTATTAAAATAATTACTTGTTTCTTATCTGAAATTTGAATTTACTCATTCTGTATATGTATATACATATATAATATACTCAATCCATATATATATATATATATACATATTTATTGCTAGATCCTACTCCTGGGAAATTCTTCTCACCACCTTTACCTGTTCCCTAATCCCCTAGGTGAGTCACTAGTACTTTTTGTTTAAAAACTTCATTTGAAAAGTATGCTATGTCTCACAAAAAAATGCTGCTGGGAGAAAAATTGGGGCTACCTTATAAGGAATGTTTAAATTTGTGCAGTGTAGAACACATGTCTTGCTTTATGATTTCTATCATAGCCACATCCACACACAAAAATAATTCAGAGTATCTTGTCACCTTCAAACACACACACACACACACACACACACACACACACACAAGCATGCACTAACAGTAAAATATATTCCTTAAACCACATGCTTTTGGATAGCTTTGCTTTACTTAAGGAAAGTTTTATTGAATTTTCTTTTTAATGAAAACCAGAATAAAAAATTTTCCATTTATTTTTGGTTACTTTCCAGATTTCTCTTTATATCACAAGAATGCAGGTGAAGTAGTTGTAAAGAAATCAATACCAGATTTTTGTATTCTAATCATAACTTCTTTAAGCATGGAATCTGCTATTAAATTATTTAAAAGTTGTGAGAATTTCCCTATAATTGGCCTATTGTGTTAGAATTTAAATGGCTTTGAATAAAAAAAAAATTTAAATGAAAAGATCCCAGACTTTGATGTAAGTAATTCTGGTTTTCATCTCTATTTGAACACTTATTAGCTCTTTGCCTCTGGATAAGACATTTAATTTGTCAAGGTCTCAAATTTTTCATCTTTGTAACAGGCAATGTGACATGTACCTGGCAGTGTTGAAGGGACACTAGTGACAATTATAATTTAATGACAAGCATTTTAAACATAGTAATCTATTTAATTGTCACATCAACTGCTTTTTACAAATGAAGAAATTGAGACTCCAGGATATTAATTAATTTTTTGAAAATCATGCAGTAAAATGTGCCTCAATCAGGGTTCAAATTCAGACTTGCTCTTAAATCTCATGTACTACAACTTCTTTTAAATAAAACTCACCGTGTTCTACAACTTCTTTTAAATAAAATTCACTTTGTATATATTCACTTAAGTTGTTTATGTCACCTGTCAATAGAACTCTTACTGTTAGAAAAAGATATGGGCACAGGAGTATGGTGGCCATAAGTAATGTATATGTTCTTGTACTCTGTCAAATGTTTTCACTCATACCCTCTCTTTTTATATTTCCCAAAGTTCTGAGGCAAGTAGGGAAGATTTCATTATCTTTATTTTCAGAATAAGAAATTGAAACTTGGAAAGGTTAAGTCACTTTTGAGTTCAATTGGTACTTGAACCTACAGCTTCATATAAGTTCCTTTCATTCTGCTTTATTTCATCTCAATTACATGTGCTGAAAGTATCTCCCTTGAGATTATAAAGTCCCTTTCCTTGTGTGAGACAATGGGAGAGGAAGAAAGTAGAAGACAAAGATTACACATGCACAAATTTTGGTCCATAAAGTTTCACTGATGAATAGGAATTCATGGTTAGGTTGGAAAGGACTAGTTTTGCTCTTCTGCATTCTTACCCTAAATAATACAGCAACTATCCTTTTCTTTCTTTCTTTTTTTCTCTTTGTTTCTTTCTTTCTCTCTTCTCGTCTGCATTGAAATGTTCAGAAGGGAAGAAATTAAAAACAAAACAAAATGAAACAAAAAAAACAACACTAATATCTACCTCACCAGGGAATGAGTTCTGATCTTGGTTTGTTTTGTTCATTCCTTCTTTGTAACATGGCTGGGAGATCTTAGATACCTGGTCTTGACAGAGGAAGTGAAAAGGGAGCCAGGGAAGGACTTTTCATTCTGAGCATCAAGTCATCTTTTCCATGTGAGGGTTTAATATATGCCAAGTGAGCAGCGCTTGTTTTTTTTCAGGTACTTGAGAATAGACCATTACACATATTCCCACTCATACGCATTCCCATTCAAATCCCACCCTTAAAGTTTTCAAAAAATATGATAAAATTACTTTATCCTTATAGACAGATTTTGCTTATTTTCAAGATCAGACTAGAGTTCACCTTGGTTTAGAGGATTAGATCCCCTTTTCTTTAATAAGGTTTTATTGAAAAGCTCTAATCTGTTTGGGTAGCTCACTCTTTGATGTGTAAATTGCTACTCAGTTACTAAGACTGCAAAGAGGTTTGTTTTACCAAATGTAACCTTTCCATTCATATACAGTAATGAATGCACATGGACTTATTTAAATGTCATTGTCACCCGGATGTTCACAGGAGATAGGCAAAAGTAGTTCATGATAAGTGAAACAATTTCAGCCGGTAAATAACTAAACCCTTGTTATTTTAGAAAATAAGGTTTTTGTTCTTTTTTTTTTAAGATTTTTATTTGTTTCTATATTTTGGAATTTTTTTTCTGTATTTTATCCCTTAATTGCATGCATTTGAAAAAAATGTCCTATGGATTACAAATGCATTACAAATGAATTTTAAGTGAAAACCAATAAAATTTCAGGCCAAATCATCATTGTGATTAAACTTCAAAAATTGTTTCATTTATATTCTGGTTAATTCTGTACACAAGTTTAGCAGGTGTGTCCTAATTTTGGAACTACCCAGAGATAATTTTAAAAAGATTTTTAAAAAATTTAACAGAACTGAATATAAATTTATAAACATATTTTTCATTATAAGACATTGCATTCTAACATTTAACTTTTTAACATGTCACTAATTAGTTTCTTGAAGATTAGGTTCTTGAGAGATGACCTAATTTGGACAATGTGACATTTACCAGCTTTTAGTTGACATGAGTTTCAGAGACTTTTTTATTTTTATTATACATCTGAATTGAGGTTTAAGTTCTATTTCCTTTAGTTCTTCAGATTTTATTCGAACTTTAAATATAACTAAATTACCTCCTGGCAAAGGGTTATGATAATATATTCCCACAGGGGAATAAAAAATATTTTTTAATATCATATATACTTTTACATGAGGCTAAGATATTATAGAATGAGAGTTTATTACTACTATCATTGCCTGAGTAAAATATTCCTGGGGATCAAGTTATCCTGCTTTACTTATAGAATGCGCATTTTCATGATAACAATGTATTTTACCAATGTGGAAGTCAGGGTCATCTTCTCATCAATGGTTACGAATTTTCTTTTTCTTTTTTTAATTTTTTAATATTGTTAAATGTTAATGCAGGTAGTTTAACTCTTTTATTTCTGGCCTAATTAAAAATATGGCTTTAAAAAGTCTACCGAAATTTAAAATCGGGAATAATTCAGATCATTTGCCTGAGAAATGAACAAGTGACTCTAAATCTTCTGAGAAAGCCTTTCTATTCAATTTATTTTTGTCTTATGTGGTTTTTTCCCTAAAGAGTTATATAGTGTTTAATATGAGATAGCCATTTCAGTGACATTAACAGGCTGAATCTAGTTTAACAACTCTATGAGTAAATACTATTAGTAACCAATTTTGCAACTAAGGAAATCACAACACAGAAGAGATAACTTGCCCTCAAGACACGTATATACAACTTTAAGACAGAGTTGAATGGGGTGTTAATGGAGAAGAGAGATTAACGAATTTCTTTCTTGGGGGAGGGCACCTGGGTGACTCGGTTAAGCCTCTGCTTTTGGCTCAGGTCATGATCCCAGGATCCTGGGATTGAGCCTGGCCTTGGGCTCCCTGCTCAGCAGGAAGCCTGCTTCTCCCTCTCCCTCTGCCTGCCACTCCCCCTGCTTGTGCTCTCTCTCAGTCAAATAAATAAATAAAATCTTAACCAAAAAAAAAAAAAAAAAATGTCTAAAATTCTTTGTACCGGCTTTTCTGAAATTTCATTTTAGGTTTATCACTAAGAATATTGAACATGCACTTGCATGCACACATGTACACACAGAGACACACATAATTATTTGAAAAACACTATTTACAGTATGTCCCTATTATTATTTGACCAAGGCCCTATTTCATTCACTCAGCAGCAAGTAACACTTAGGGAACAATGATACTCACGCGAGTAGAGCCTGGCTGAGGCCGTGACGTTCAGCACCATAGTCCGAGCATCCCTGTACCAAGCAATAGTCTCGGCACAGAAGTTGACGTCCAGTTTGTAAACCGGTGTACATATTTCAGGCTACATCTGGACGTACTGAGCAAGCTTATACTTGGGGGATTAAATTGGTTCTCTCCCTCCCTCTAAAATAACCTGTTAGCACTCTTCTGAGCAGGGAATTAAACTGGTATCTCTCAAAATATTGTCTCAACAATTTGCAATATCTGTATCATCAGATTTTCATTATTTGTACAAGTAAGCAGAATCAAAGGATGTTGTTTTGAAATTTGTTTTCCAATCAGCAAGATATAACAATGTCAAAATAAGTCATTTAAGGGTTTTTTTTTTAAAGATTTTATTTATTTATTTAACAGACAGAGATCACAAGTAGGCAGAGAAGCAGGCAGAGAGAGAGGAGGAAGCAGGCTCCCTGCCGAGCAGAGAGCCTGATGCTGAGCTCAATCCCAGGACCCTGGGATCATGACCTGAGCTGAAGGCAGAGGCTTTAACCCACTGAACCACCCAGGCGCCCCCACTTAAGTGTTTTTTTTTTTTAAATGTTTATTGTGGAACACAGCTGCAGGACACAAATCCCACACCTTCAGGGATGGGAAGGCCTCCTCAGTATACGGACAGTCGGTTCATATGACACATAAATGAGTGTTCTGGCCTGAATTCTATCGACAATCGGATACATTCCTTCTTCATATTTGAAATGTGCCAAAAACTCGTGATTGAGTTATATATTCTACTGTGTATAAAATATTCTTCACCTTTCAAGAGTAAATGAAGTTTGAATATTTCCTTCCTGTAATGGAGACGAGTTTGCTTTGGAATTTATTATGTGATATTCACATGTGAGAGAGGACTTTACAGGACTGGCAACATTTGTAGTAAAAACCATCACAAGATCAAAACAAAAATAGTGCAGAATTGCATTTTTGTAACTCACAAGCTGGAATGTGGATAACACCCTGCATTTTATTAGTAATGAGACTTCTTAATAGTCATTTTATCTAATGAGATCATCTGCCAGTTTCTTACTAAGCATTCACTACTGCTCCAAGTGTTAAAAAAAATAATGCTTAAAATGGCATTTCCTTTCTGCTGTGCACAGCTTATTCCATTAAAGCTAGGGAATTTCAGAGGTTTGACCTATTTCAGAAAACTATTCTTTATCTAAACTCTTTGACTGTATCCCCCTAGATTTACATCAAACTTATTCTGGGTAGAGCTTAGTGATCTTTGACATCACGAGAATAATCTCTGGTATGGTGAAATATAGATGTTTTGACTAAATTACAGCCAATTATATTTAGACCTTTGACCTATATAGTAACCTTGAGATCAAGTAAGGCAATTAGGGCAGTAGATTTCCTCTTGTTCATAGCATGCTTTTCTCTGTGAACTGAGAATTTTACAGTGGGCAAATTGGTGATATATTGACTTATTCCCCAAATTAAGAAATTAAAAAAAATACATTAAAATAGTTTACAAAAAATTTATCATTTAGAAAACAGAATTTTAAAAGTACAAGATATAAATTGTATAATATACATCTTATATAAAACCAATAAAATAGCCACATATCCTTGTTTTTAAGAGAAAAAAAGATTATTAAAATATTAGAAGATTAGAATATGTATTAGGAGATAAGATTAGGATAAAATTTAATTTGCTGCTTTCATATTTGTTAAGTTTCACATTCTTTAATCTCCTGACTAATTTATACCCTATAACTGATAAAAAATTTAAATGTGTATCATAAAGATCATACTTTCTTAAAGATATCATTATTTTAGAATAATTTCTACATTATTTGCAAAAGGTTTAGAGTAAAACTGGTTTCTTTCCTCAATGCTATTCTCTGTTTTACCAGCTCAAGACAAGAGAACAGAATTAGAGCATATATCTAAATAACAGATAGCCAATTAAATTTTTTTTCTTCTTTAGGCACTATATGAGAAAAACCAAGGGAAGACAAAACAGAGCACTCATTTGAAATAGAGGGATCATTACAATCATAATGTACATTTTTAAATGTTTGGGTTTTGGTGAAAAACCTTTTCTATGCCAGAATAGAAATTTTGTCCAACTCTTTATGGAACTTGTTGTTCCATTCATGGTAATTACTACTGAAAAGTATTTCATTCATTCAAGCAACTATATCTGTAAGCCGTGAGCAATAAAAGTTGCCAAGGGTTTTAGGCTAAGATCCAGTATATATTTAGCTGGAATTTTGAGAAACTCCTGGAAACTAGGTCATTCTCATGTTATGTATATTAACAATTATTTCCCATAGAGGATCCTAGAATAAGATCATTCCCAAGAGTTACACTTAAAAATGTTTCCCACATGGATGGTTTATATTACTTATCAAACCATCATTCTGAAAGTCACTTTGATAGACCTGTGGATGTTTTGATGATGACACTAATTTTATTAAGTTTAGTTGCAAGTTAACTTGAAACAGCAGCTTATATAAAATTCAGGAATATGAGCAATCAGATTTTGGGATCCGATATTGGTAATGTTTTTACAGTAATAACTTTTGCAAATAACCACAATTGTATAATACTTAGTACAGTGCCAGTGCAAGGCTTCAGAGATAGTCTTTGCTTATTTAACTTCACTGTAAATCATATTTATAGTTATCCAACATAAAATTGGTTTGTATAATTCTAGTGTTATATTATTTTTAGATATTTTAACTACATCTTTATATTTTTGTGGTTATTATATTATTCTTACAATTTTATTTTTATAGCTGCTGTGCTTTTGTGCAATTTAAATCTCATTCCTGAAATGTTCTTTTTTGTGTGTGCTTATGATTCTGCCTTCCAAGATAGAGCTCTAATTTAACCCCTCCAATTTCTGTATCACATAGATGTATATCAATATCTACCTTATCTGAAGACTACCATTCAATATATTTATTTTACTAGTTAAAAAAAAGCAACTGTGTTTTTATCTTTCATATATAAAGGGAGCTTTTGAATCCAAAGTATTAACATCACAAGTACAAAGTCAATTGCAAAATTAATTAATTAGTTCATTAATTAATGAGGGGCACCTGGGTGGCTCACTCAGTAAAGCAGCCAATCCTTGATTTTTGCTAAGGTCATGCATGCTCTCAAAGGCCAGAGATTCAGCCCCATGTCAGGCTCTGTGCTCAGCGGGGAGTCTGCTTGAAGATTCTCTCTCCCTCTGCCCCTCCTTCTACTCTCTCTCTCTATCCTTCTCCCTCTCTTTCTATCTCTAAAATAAATAAGTAAATCTTTAAAATAAATAAATTAATAAATCAATTAATTAATAAGATCCCAGATTTGTGAGAGAGGAACTTTGTGAAAACATTAATGTTTATAAATACGTAATTATGTGCTGATCACTATGTAAGCATTATTATTTATTGTTAATTAATTTTTCAAAAATAATTAAGTACACACATTTCTTACTAAGCAAAATTAAAAGTCCACAAGTATACAAAACCTATGGGCTTGTGGGATTGACACTCAAATGGATAATGCAGAAAATCACTTAAATTCATTAAATTTGAGTTTCCCCATATCTTTTTAAGATTTATTTATTTATTTGACAGACAGAGATTGCAAGTAGGCAGAGAGGCAAGCAGAGAGAGAGGAGAGGAAGCAGGCTTCCTGCTGAGTGGAGAGCCCAATGAGGGCTCGATCCCAGGATCCTGGAACCATGACCTGAGCCTAAGGCAGAGGATTTAACCCACTGAGCCACCCAGGTGCTCCAGAGTTTCCCCATTTTTATGGTAGCATTGTAAATCAGTTCACTGGGTTGTACTCTCAGGACTGAGTAAAATATATAAGTACAATTTTTACTAATGTTTGGGTTTTTTCAACAAATAATTATTGAACAAATACAATGCCTCTGGCACTCTAGTGAGTGCTAAAGATAGAAAAGTAAGAAAGACACAGTGTAAGTGCCATGATAAAAGAAAAGGTTCATAGAGGTCAAAGAGCAGAAGCAACTACATCTATCTGTGGAAAGAAGGTGGGAAGGCAATGCCATGTGAGTTTGTCCACAAGACTGGGTTTCTGAACGGGTCGTTAAATTATTACTAGCTGGAATTAGTCGGATAAATGAGGTGAGGTAAGCAAGGAAGAATGTTTGAGGTAGTTACTTCATTTACCATGAAAAATAGTGTAATGACTTTTAGGTTAATTTCTCGGTTAATGATCAGAACTACATCTTATCACATGAGAAATCTAAAGCTTACAGAATTTAAAATCTGTATTGGCCTAGGTTTACCTCACTAATGAGAGAGCCTGCATTGAACTTGTCTGTCTGACTCTAGAGGAGAAAAATATTCTTTCCAGTATGCTACCATGAGAGAACATATAATAGAGACCAAATAAATATTTGATGTTTTACTTGAAAAACCTGGAATAATTAAGGAACTCTAAAAAATTGGAGCTTCTTATAAATATTTAATCTAAAAAGTTGCATATGTCAATCAAATTAATATCTCTATATATGAAGTGATAGACATGACTTACTTAAAGCCTATGTATTTTACAAATATTCACCCAGAAATAGCACATCTGTTAACCCTGTTTGAGCAACACAGTTCTGGAAACACAAGGTCCATTCAAACATACATCTGGCCATCTGACTAAACAATTTCATATATATTTCTCTAAAAACAGAACATTTTTGTTGCTATTGCTTCTGCCCTAGAGGAATCCTTGAGTTTCTTGGCTCTAGAAGTTAAGATAATAGAAAAATTTCAATATAAGCAGAGATCATGAAAGTCTCCAATATTCACAGAAATATGTCAATACAAATAATACACCAATGTAATTTTCAAAGAATTATTTTTGTTTTGCCTTAAGCTGTCATTCTATGATAATAAAAAAGTAATAAAAATGTTGATAAAAATCAAGTAATAAAACCTTATTCTAAATATAGTAATGCTGAACTTTTCTATTGGAAGTTCAGCTTTAGTCTTTCAAAATATCAGAGGGTACTTAGTTATTTTTTAAATGCTTGTCATTAAAATGTATGATTATAATCCATAGTATATTAAGCTTCAAGATTACAAGAGATATTTTTCATATAAATAAATTAATGGCTAAATCAAATATTGCCTGAGGCCTGAAATAAACTTTTCACTGAACCACATAACCCCCCACCAAAAAAAAGAGAGAGTAGAAGATAAAAAGAAAAAAAAAAAATCTGGCTTTTGTTTTTGCTTTCTTTGCCATAAAGGAAAATAGTTTTCTTATCAGTATGATAAATTTTAACAAGTCTCCTGTATTTCCTCTGCAGCACCAAAATCAGTACTTTTCTACTGTTCTACAATTATAATCCCTAGCAGAGAACATCTGCTTTTGTCCACAAAATATGGCTATGCAGAATAAAAGTAAAAAAGACTTTACAGTCTTTATAGTCTTTATAACTCCAATCCTAATTAATATTACAAATCATATCTACATTTTTCATGAAATTTTTTGTATGCATGTAGATTAGAGTACTTGAATATATTATTTTACATGGAAAGTTTGATTTCATTAAGTAGTCATTGACTTCTACCTTGGGAGGGTAATAAGTAATCTTTAGCAATTTTGTTTATAAACTGTTACTCATTTCTGGATAACCTAAACTCCATCATAATGGGCAGAATTCTAAGGTGGACCTCAAGATTCCTACCCTTTGATGTAATACTTAGCTCATGTAATCCCCACCACTTGAATGTGAGCAGCATAAGTGGGTATGATAGAATACGACTCTCAGGTTAACATTACGTAGCAAACGTGAAGGAATTCTGCAGATATAATTCCTGTCCCTAATCAACTGACTTTGAAATAATAAAAAGGGGGGTTAGCTTGAGTAAGCCCAGTCTAACTAGCTGAGCACTTGAAAGAGTTCGGAGAGGTCTCATGTGCAGGAATTCTTTTAGTCTTGAATATGCAAACACTTGGTAATCTGCCTATGTAGAAGGCTGCCTGGCAGGGGCATGAAAGTGGCCCCTAAGACTTAAGAGTCCTAGGATTTAAGAGTGATTTCCTCCTGGCAACCAGCAAGGAAACAGGCTACTACCATACAATGAACTGAAGTCTGTCAAGAAGTGATGAGATTGGAAAACGAGCTGGGACCTCAGATAAGATTGCAACCCAAACACACACCTCAATTTTGGACTAGCCATACCCTGACTAGTGGAAGCAGTTAACCTGGGGCTGGAATCTTTACCTAAGGAAAATGTGAGCTAATAAATTTTTGTTTTTTTAAGCAGACACACTACATGCGTGGTCATTTGCTATGCAGCAATGGACACTGATAAATTCATTAGGAAATAGTATAGTGTATTTCCCAACAAACGAATGAATGCTAAACTTAAAAACAATTGCTTAAAAATTTAATTGTCAATATTAGCTTTTTATAAGGATAAATCTGAAATTTTATAAGAAAAAATTTTCTTGATTTTAACCTTATGATAATATAATTATATAACCTGACTTCCCTGTTCTGACCAGATGCATTTATTTACTCAAAGAAGGCTTCTGTGTGAGTCAGGCTGTAATGTAAAAAACCCGGAAACCTTCCTAGGCTTTTTTAGCAGAAAGGTATTTATTTATTTATCTATGCATTCATTCATTCATTCACTTATTTATTTTTAAGGATTTATTTATTTATTTGAGAGAGCAAGAGAGACACCATGGAGGGGAGGGGCAGGGACAGCCTTAGACTATCCCTATTGGGGGCTGAATCTCTCCACCCTGAAATCAGGACCTGAGCAGAAACCAAGAGTCAGAGGCTCAACCCACTGCACCACCCAGGCACCCCAACAAACAGAAAGTATTTATTGAAGGGAATTTGATGCTTACAAAATCATTAAGAAGGCTAAGGGAAGAAAGTGAGGAAGTTTCTCTATGCTTCAAAATTAGGCTGCCAGATTCTGTTGGCAAGGAGATCTGTTTATGTGTGTTTCTGTAAACAGAAGAAGGAAGCGTGGAAGACGAAAATAGCCAGATCAGTTTTTTTGATGCTCCCAAGCCTAGGTTTGTATTTCTGTTACATGCAGCTATACATCTCTCTGTTTTCCCTAACATAATATTTATAATGTAATATTGTAATAACTCAATATAGTCTAAAAATGTTTTATGCATTTTTATCTCACTATTTCCATGTACATTTTCCTATTAATAAAATTGGTAATATGCATACAATTTCAGTAATAATTTAAAATCTTTACTTTATTCATATTATATATATATATATATATATATATATATATATAATTATCCTTTCTAGGTTTTTTCTATTAAGGAATTGATAAGTACAAGAATATTTCTATAGGAATGTCAAATGTACTAAAACCCAAGTATTGGGTATTATCAATATGGCTCGTGATTTAAATGTGCTTGTATGTATATAGACTCATAGAACTCAGGTTGTGTTTTATTTCAGGAAATGAATGTACCACGATTTAAAAACAGTGCTACTTCAAAACGTGTTCCCCTACTATATGGCATTGTTTCTTATCTGTGTATAAATAACAGAAAAGAAAATAGGTGTATACTTCATAAGCTACCAAATTAATGACCTAAGAAATTGTCATAAACTTAATCAACAGAATTTATTTGGGGGGTGCATCTTATTTCAGTTACTGCAACTTCTTCAGGAATATTATTTGTGGCCATGTCTCCATCGACCTACATTTTTAGAAAGAAATTTTTGTCTCATAATCTGTTCTAATCAACTAGATGAAGTCTAAATGTGCTGTAGAACACTAGAGGCTTCTTCTCAGGGAGCAAAACCCCCAATACTTATTTTCTAATGTATCTTTCAGGCTTCTAAGATTGAATTCTAATATTTGGGGTATATGGAGCTAAAATATTTTGTGTTTGTTTTTAGAATTTATATGCCTAGTGCTATCTAAAGCGCTCTCTTATTAACTGATCCCATGCTCACAAAAAAAGGTCAACATTTAGTCAATATGCTTTGATGTCCTCACACCTGATGATAAAGTCTTGAAATAGTTTTATGCTGTTACCTGTCCCTTTCCACCTTGGCCATACCAACCTCTTAGAAACTTTCTCTGTCTCTCCATATTCTATCAACTAAAGAGTTCATATCTGCCCCAGCAGAAAGCCACCAAAATCCTGCTAAAAATGGCACAGATATTACTTGCCATATTGGCTACTAAGTGGCCCTGATTAGGCTCATTTTGTAGTTGTATAACCTGAGGTACAACGTGGTTAAGCAACTTGCTCAATGATAGCTGGAATTTTCACAGAAACCATCTGACTCAGAAGTAAATTCTGTAAGCAATACTGTATAGTCCTAGATATTGTCACATATAAAGTTAAAAAGGAAGCTAAAGTTAAAAAAGAAAAATTTAAAAAGGAAAGCGTTACATTTACACTCATATTTTGATACAATTCTAGGGAACTGTAGTGGAATGATTAGACCAATTTTACACCTAGGAAGGCCTATCTATCTATTTATACATATTATATACGTATTAAGTTTAGGTCATACATTGAAATTAGTTCTCTTTTTACCTTGTATGTTTTTATTGACTTATTGAAGTGACAAAAAGTACATAAATATGGTAAATAAAAATACATCAGGAAATTATTTAATTTCCACATGCACAACTAAGTCAGTTTCAGCAGCAACAGTGCTTTGATTCCCACCCCCACCCCCCACCCCTGCTCTTAGGCGCAAACTCAGGTGGGATCCAGGCACCAACCTGCTGTGTCAGCAAGCATGGTCACCTGTGCGTTCCTGGTCTGAGATTTTTTTGTGTGTAGCTGCAGGTTAGTGATCACTAAGCTCATTTAAATAGGTTTGTTGCAGAGGTGACCTTTTCAGTCTCCTATAATTTGTATCATTTACTGGCAATTGGGAAAGCAGCTACAATAAGATTAGTTACCTGAGAGGCTAGTCCTACTGAGGGACCTCCTGCCCAGAGAGCAGACATCTCAGTAGCTCTTGTGCCAAGAAAAAGCATGCAAGCAGATATGTAAAAACAATGTCCTGTAAAAATTCTTACCTGTATAATCAAAAGTAAAAAGGACTCTTTAAATCTGTTGGCATAAGGCATTACATAAGCCAATACATTAACATGAGGCTCAGCCAAAAACAGAGAACTAGGAAAAAAAATATATTGGAATAGGGATCCTTTTTTTTTTTTCTTCTCTATTTCAAAACCTGTGTAAATAACTTTAACAAGCTTTTGTTTCTGTGCCAGAAAAAGGAGGGCATGAATCATTCAGTTGGTCAGTATCACCTTGTAAAAAATAGGGTGCTTCCTCTTAACACATTCAAAACCTGTTCTAAATATGGTTTTGTGACTGAGCTTTTCCTTCTAGACTAAAATCGAAAAGCTTATATTATCCGTTTTAATAAAATGGTGCTTTAAATGAAGTTCTCTTTAACATTGTGAGGTCTTTCTCATTTCATTTAGTGATTTTTTTATTTGGCTCAACATAATGTTAAACAGAGAAATTTTAACATGTATCTATCATGAAATATATAAGGCAACTGGAGATACAAGACCTCGCATGTCCCTAAGGAGACAAACTTGAAGTAAGTGGTCAAATCACTACTTGCATTCAATTTATTAATTTAATAATACAGGCTTAAGATGACATATTACATGGAATAGTACGTTTTATTTTTAGAAACAGCTGTTTCCTATTGTTACATTTTATGAAAAAAAAAGATATTCAACTTAGTGAGATATATATTGTTTCAGAATCTTCATCATGTGTGAGGCCACTTTTTGAATTATTTAATGATTTTCCAAAGTACATCACAGCATGTTTATCTAAGCTGTCTGAAGTAAAACACCTGTCTGTAATCCAGGCATGGTGCTGTCACTGGAAATTGTATCCTGTGTTACAAGCATCCATTTGCATAACTAGAACTATCTATTGTGCATATGTGAATACCACTTACTATGGTGCTTTATAAAGTGATCTTTTTGTGAGTTTTGTTTACGGTGACATCTAACACAATCATGAAGCCATGCCCTCAGGAATTACTAACATTGTGTCAAATATCTTTGCTTCCTGCTTTCTCTGTTTATTCAGTGACCTCTATTAGAGTCCAAAACCAGCATTGACTGAGATTCATTCCTGCCCTCCAGAGACAGGACTGTGTGGCTCAAAATAAAATAATGGAATGGGCACCACATCATACGACAGCAATAGGCTCACCTAATTAGGGCCTCTAACTCAGTCCTGGCTAACCGTAAATTGTTGAAAGCCTATTTTGTAAATCTAGTCCATACTAATGCTCATGAGATGTATCATTTACATAAGGAATAAGAATCAGCACGTGTGGGTGTGCATACATATGCATGGATATACACAACTACACATTACTAACTACATAATTTAATAATAATAATTTCACGCTATTCACACGGCCATCAAATTAAGATGAAGGCCTAAACACTGAAAAATGTTTAAGATCAACAGTCTGAAATCAGTAGTTGGCTTCCAAACTTTGCTCTCCTTTCTAACTGTGTTATCTTAGATAAGTTGCTTACATATCCTAAGTCTCACTTCACTCCTCTCTAAATTAAGACTAATAATAGCACTCACATAATAGGACTGATATAAGGGACTTAAGAATTTGGAAGAATGCTTATTAGTGGTATGACAGAAAGACATTTAACAACCAATTGTCAAAGCAAGTGACCAGAATATTTTTATTCTTAATAATCTGCTGGTAAAAAAAAATAGAATTTGAATTTTGCACGGTGAAAAATGAACAGAATAAATCAGTAGGAAAATTTATGTAAAAATTTAGAATTCTGGAAGAGAATATACATCTGTATATATACTATTTCTTATTTGTGTACTTACAAATATTTCCTATTTAGATACAAACATATATTTATAAATTTATATATCATGTATATATAAATATGCACATATAACATTTTGCTGTCTTTTCCCTTCCTTTACAATTATAAATAAGAAATCTTTACATTTTTAGATATTTCCTATATAAGGAATTCCTTTTTCTATAAATGAAAAAAAAAAAAAAAAGGACGATGCCACAGTATGTATAGATATAAGACAGGCTGACTTTTGCTATTATTGATCTTGAAAGCTGACTGTCATTTCCCACACAGTCAAACAGAAAATGTCAGGTAAAAATTACTTGGTCTACTGATGTCCTTCATGCTATGACATATCTAAATAGCATGGTCGACATTCTTAAGGATCTTACAGTTTAATTTGTGGATTTTGGACATCGTTTTCTGTCACCCATATCTTACATCTATTAGTATGCTTTAGTATGCTTTTCCACATAGAAACTACTAAAATGCTCAAGGAATTCTGTCTTTTCCATCATTAGTAATGCATGAATAATAAGGGACTTTGATTTTTCAAGATTAGCAAACACTAGCACTCACACTTACCCATCCCCTGCTCTCGCCCAGAGAGATCTCTTTATTTATTTATTTATTTATTTATTTATAGATTTTTAAATTTATTTGACAGACAGAGATCACAAGTAGAAAGGCAGGCAGAGAGAGAAAAGGAAGCAGGCTCCCCACGGAACAGAAGGTCCGATGTGGGGTTCGATCCAAGGACCCTGGGATTATGATCTGAGCCGGAGGCAGAGGCTTTAACCCACGCAGCCACCCAGGTGCCCTGATATCTTTTAATACCATGAATAACTCTACAAGTCTGTGTTCTCTTTCAACAATGAACAACATTGGGTAGGAGTCTGGTTCCAGGCCCAAATCCTGTGGGTGATCTCTCAGACCAGAGCATTGGCAATGACTAAGGTTCTACCTCATGAGTCTCACACCAAGCCTGGTTCAGGCCGGATACTGGCTCTGTGATGGGAGCTCCAAGACTGAGCTCCTTCTGACTGGCTAAGCTTTTCTGCTTATGCAAACCTGCACTCTAGGCTTAGACACCTCTACCCCTTGGCATCTCTTAAGCATCTCCACCAAGACCCTTCCTTACAGGAGTGCCTTAAAGACACTGTTTTCCACTCTGACTCAGAGTCCGTATTTTTCCACTCCTAACCCTGCCCCCCTCCTTTCCTTGGCCCCCGAGTCAATAAAATGGCAGGACTCTTTGGTTAAGGGCTCCCCTAGCACTGAGGAAATCCCTGCATCTGCACTGTTCCACGGGACCCTCGCTCAGTGCTGGTCCACAGGGGAAAACAGAACACTGAGGGGGCTCGCGCTTTCTCCTGTTTACGTTGCTTATACCATCAGGATAAGTGATTAAAGTCTTGACTGTTAGTTCCATTTTGATTTGTCTTAATTGACCATTTGACATCCAGCAGCTCCTCACTCTCCAGCTCAGTTCAGCTGTTGACAGTTGATGGGGAGAGAAGATGATAAAGTTATACTGTTGAAAGGTGACAAGTCAGAGAACGAGAGAAATTTTGACTGAAATTCATTGAAACAAATAAGGTAAAAGTAATAAAATGGAAAGTATTTCTGACACCCAATAATACTTTCTTTTTTTTTTTAATCTAAGTCAGTCTCTTTCTGTTTAAGGTTTTATTTATTTATTTGACAGACAAAGATCAAAAGTAGGCAGAGAGGCAGGCAGAGAGAGGGAGTAGAGGAAGCAGGCTTCTTGCTGAGCAGAGAGCCCAATGTGGGGCTCGATCCCAGGACCCTGGGATCATGACCTGAGCTGAAGGCAGAGGCTTTAACCCACTGAGCCATCCAGGTGCACCCCCCCCAATAATATTTTCTTAATTTAACTCTCCACAGACAAGAAAGAATCGTAAGCCAGGAGCTTCAGGTATATTTCTGATATCTGATTACCATGGAACTGTGCAAAGAGATGGGTTTGGTTCCGATATGCAAGTGTTTTAATTAAACAGGGAGCGGTGAAAAGCAAAGACTGCTTCTGTCGTCTGCCATTCCAAGAAAACATTTGTGGGAAAAATAACAACGAAAAATTCAAAGACTCAGGCAGTATTGTGATTCGTGTTTCTTTTTCTGCAACTGACTTTATGTCATAGCATTTAAACATAGCACACTCTATACGTGACGGTATCAAAATTTGCAGCACTTAATAAGATAACATCTCCAGTGAGTGGAGACATAATTTTGGCACAGACCTACAGAGCAGGTGAAGTGGACGGTAGAAAGCAGGAGACAGGCACTGTGTTTTCATTCCTTCGTTACACTCATGGAACTAGATGGCATTGGACATAATAAATAGGGAGTAAGAGCTTTGACCCCCTCAAGGTTCTTTTAAATCCTGAAGGCATTCCACACTTTTGATGGGCTTGGGTTCACAGCAATTTGACAACATGTTCTTTCTCTGATTAAAACTGCTGTAGTTAGCTTGAGAGCAGCTGAGAAAGCTGTCAAATTAATACACAAGAAAATGCTGCTTAAAGCAAGATTTTAGAGGCTGTTTCTCACCTCATTTGCCAGTCCTACCTCAGAGACCACTTATTTAAACAGTTCTTACATTGAAATACTGTACATTCCTGTGTTCATTTTAATTATGAACAGCCCTTACGTTAGACTGAATTCCCAATATTCATCACTATATCTACCACAGTTGTTTCTGTTATCTCAAATATATAATAAGCCTATCTATATGACAGACTAAGATATTTTAAAATCAAAACATTATTCTTCACCCCATCACTTCCCCTGAGAAATAATAGCTCTTCACTCACCAATACAGGGCTTGTGAGTTTTGGGGAAATCAATGCATCTTTTTCCCACTTTGAAGTATTAAACTAAGTAAACCCACCCAATACTGTAATTGAGGAAACCAGAAAGCCTTAGATCTTTATCCAAATGAAATTATTACAGTATTGATAGAAGAAACATCAATTAAGTTATGTTAAGGTTCAATGGTCATATAAAATATTCAAAGTCCAATAACAAATAAATGCTTGAAGGAAATGATTTGGGGGGTAGGATTTATATTTGTTGAGCAGGTACGGAATGTCAGCCACCAATTGCCATGATCGATAATATGTTACCAAAAATCAACCAAGGTCATTTAATGAGTGCGGATGCATGAGCTATAGTCCTGAATTAATCCCCAGCCCACACTCTATTACCCACTTGTCCTGAAATGTACTGAGCATGTGTGTGTTCACACTTGGTACTTTAAAACAAGTCAAGATAAGTTTCCCCATTTGTGAATATTTCCAAATCCAGTTAGATGAAGACCAAACTCCAAGGCATTATGTTAAAAAAGAGAAGAAGGAAGGAAGGAAGGCGGGGAAGGAGAGAAGAAATAGCAAGATGAGAATTTTTTTTATTGTTGAGTGGCTCCTGGTAAATTATTTAAACCTGCTGCCCTTCAATTTATTTATCTGAAAATGAAATTACAATTAAAACCTACTTCGTACATTGTTATAAAACTTTAGAAAAAGGATTCTTGCAATTCATGTAGCACAGGAATTCACAGAGTATAAACTTAATACATACTATTATCATTATTAGGTAAGAAACATAAATCTTACCTGCTAAGAAGCCTGGTAACAACCAAACTAACAATAGAAATAATGGTAGCTATATAACTAATCAGTCTAGGTCACAGGAATTAATGTCATTAATCATCTCAAGTATCTTGGCATATTATTATCCACATTTAACAAGAAGGAAATTACAGTACAGCAGCATTAAATAACTTGTTCAACAGCTCTTTGCTACTAAGTGACAGAGAAGAGAGGACTCCAGGCTGGCTCTTCAGGGTCATTAGACACCATGCATGTACTGTGCCATTTTGACCATGGTCACGCAGCTGTTCTCTGAGTGCTCACGTGCTGCCTGGTCACTGTGCATTTCCCATAGTCACTATGACATGGTGGATTCTAGTGTGGCAATAAAAATTGTAACCAGAGTACAGATGTTAAATCCAGGTGAAGTGGCTTACTAAATAACTACATTCATATCGATATAAAGTAATACTGTTGGAATTTCATTGTGGTAGGTTTGCGGGCACCTTCTCTAGATGCTCCTGTAGCCTGGCAGGATCTTCCCTGGACGAAAGGAAAGGACTAAAGCCATCAGTACCCAGCACCACAGCATCCAGCAGAAGAGAACAGAAGTACACTGACCTCCCTCACTCTATACATCCTGTTCTGATATGGCTTCCTTTAAGTTTATTGCAAACATTTTCCCATCTATGAGTGCTCAGTTTACGCCACATTCAACCCTGTGTTCTACTTTTTGGGGACACGTATTTGGGGACATGTATTTTTGACAAAATACATGTTTTAGTAAAAATGACCTGGTGTAAGTCTTAAAATGCTAATGAGAGGGGCTCCTGGGTGGCTCAGTGGGTTAAGCCTCTGCCTTCAGCTGAGGTTATGATCTCAGGGTCCTGGGATCGAGGTCGACATCAGGCTCTCTGCTCAGTGGGGAGTCTGTTTTGTCCCCTCTCTCTGCCTGCCTCTCTGCCTACTTGTGATCTCTCTCTGTCAAATAAATAAGTAAAATCTTTAAAAAAAAATGCTAATGAGGAAATAGATCCTTCTCTACTGGAGTGGCCAAGAATCCACCTATTACAGCTCAGGAGGGGGTCCTGTGACAGATCGCCCTGCAGGCTGACGGGAAGTGAGATCCAGGGGAGACACTGTACTAGTCAAGACTCACAAGACATAGGAATGGACAAGGCTTCTTGGAAGACATATGCTACCTTTTCTCTCAGTTCACTGGACAGGTGGGGGCAGAGATAACTTAATTGAAAGCAGAGGGGAAGACACTGCTTCAGGCGGCTTGCACTTTCTGAAAGCACTTGGAATCATAGCAAAGGAAGACTTTGATTGATTTAATTACTACTCAAGTGTAGAGAGGTTGGAGCCCACAGGCATACGCCAAGCATGTACAAGATCCTTCTGTTAGTTAAATTTATGCTACTGAGAAAGAATAAAGCTGGATGGATGAGAGAGAATATGGTGAGAGGAGTGTCTCCTAAAGAAGAAATCCTTATTTTTCTAGTCAAATATCTACAAAAAACCTGAACGCTTTGTTGGTCCAGCTTTAGTTTCTCCCTTTCTCCATGAGAAGATGGGACAAAGCATTTCCTCAGGCAGGAGATGCCTGGTGACTGTGTCTGCCCAGTTAATTTTAATTAATGGGTTACTTACTTTGCCAGACACTGTTCTAAAATGCATGTTGCTTTTATTAACTTCTAACCCTTACAACCCTGTGATTAAGATGGGTACTATTTTGATCCATATTTCTGAGGATTCTGTACATCTGGAAAACAGTGGAGCCAAGACTGGTACCCAGGTAGCCTGGCTTTAGAGTCCATGTTCCTAAGAACTAAGAAGAGTTAAGTTAAGTAATAATGACCACAAGGTAGTACATCTTCTGAAACCTCTATTTCATCCTATATATCCCATGAATGATTCATCGCAACTAAAAACAATATTTTCAAACCTAAGGAACAGTGGGTCAAAACCGATTTGACAAAGTAAAGTTGAATTCTACCAGATTGTATCTCTATCAGGGTAAAGACTCATTCTGACAGCATTGAGATGGGGAAATCAATAGTGGTTGATATCACTTGTTCGTAAATTGGAGTAGAGATGTTTTAACACTACCTATAGCTGACTTTGTTCATCTGGTCAATGTGAGCAGCACCGGATATCACCTAGATGGTGTTCAACAAGGTTTACCATTACCACATACCTTGGGCAATTCTATACAAAGGCTTATGAACTTGTAATGGGCTTGGTAGAATGATCCATCAAAAAAGTGATTCATTTTTGGATAGTGTGAAGCCAGGGGCTCTGAGTAGAAATGGAACAAATCTCTCAACATGCTCAATGCAAATAGCCACCAAAGAGGCAGTTCCCACCTGTTTTTTAGAATTCCAAAATAGATTTTCTCATGCAGATGATGGAAACTGTACCTGGCTTCATGCCTAACATGCTGAGGGTGCCTACGTGTTCTCTTGTGGGCTGGAAAACACTTGGTGCTACTAATCAAAAATGAAGCAAGTACCAGACAACCTGCTCAGCCAGCAAGGAAACTCCATATAGCAATAGCATCGAAACTGTTCCCCATAGGACACAGGAAACACAAATTTGGTGAGTAGACTAGCTGAATCTTTCTTGTCTTTGCCATTGTTCAAGGTAAACAATAAGTCTTAACTTGACTACACCAAATTACTTCTCTGGCAATGGAGAGACTACGACTGTACAAACCCTCACTAATCACATTGAACAATCATGAGTATAATGATTTATAAATAAATAATAAGCAAGATGATTCATCACCAAAATGATTACCAGTAACCAAGAAAATAAGTTTACAGTCATAACTATGAGGGACCAGGCAGAAATGAGTAGGAAGCCTTGGACTTATCATTTGCCTAACAAGAACTGAAATGTGGAATAATGCCCATGCCAGTCTTAACTGTGTATCTAGCTAAAAGAGTCATCATACCCAACTCATCTAAAACAATCTAGAAAGGGGAAAATGTATAATGTATCTCTAATGATGGCTATGAAGATGCATAAGCATGGTGTTACTTATGCATAATTCTCTGGAGTACAAGCAGTAAATCCTATTCCAGGAGCCACCACAATGGGGGGCATGGATCGGAGGGTGTCTCAATTTACAGAGCCACAATCTATGCTAATACTACAATAAAATTTAA
>NC_081571.1:61719050-61794849 GCF_022355385.1 Mustela nigripes
CCAATGTCCATAATCCCACCCCCTTCTCCCAAAGCCCCTCCCCCCCAAAACCCTCAGTTTGTTTTGTGAGATTAAGAGTCACTTATGGTTTGTCTCTCTCCCAATCCCATCTTGTTTCATTGATTCTTCTTATTTTTTAACCTAAAAAAGAGTCTTAATATTAGAAAAGAATGGGAAAATAATGTAAGTCAATAACCTAGTGTGTGTAAGGTTGTAAAGATGTAGATAATCTACGCAAAATAGTATTGCTTTTTTATTTTCTTGATATTTTCACTCTAAAGAAGTGATTGTGAACTTGAAGCCTATTATTTGAATTTGGATCTCATTTACTCTGTATGACTGTCTTGATCTTAACAATTATAGAAGATTTCAATTTATATGTCTTTTAATTCTGAATATACTATCTAGTTTTCAACAAACCTTAAACTATTTATTTAACACATTGTTTTGCTTCTAATATGGACAGTCTGTCACATTATGAGGTTTCTGAGGGTCTTAAGACTGATGCCATTATTCAAATTCTGTCGGGCAGCAGCCATTTTGCATGGCTGCCGCTACTGGTTGGAATCATAAGTAGCCTGACAGGACAATCGAAAATCCTTGATGTTTCAGTCAACAAAACTATTCAAGCATACTTGAAGAAATAATGGAAGCCAGGTTGTTATATGAAAACTTGCTTAGAATTTCTAAAAAAAATCAAGGATGTGATGGTGTCAAGATTTGCAGAATAGGAGGCAGCTGCTTGGATGAAAGCCTCAGAGACTAGTGTAGAGCACCATTTTAAAATAAGCTCCATTACCAATATTCTTAATATACAGCTGATGATACTGTGTAATAAACTACAGATATGGTGACTCTAAGCTGAGAAAAGATTGAGACCCTAAATGGGAAGATGTAAGAATCTGTATTTAGTATTTATTATTTATTAATATTTTATTTTTACATATGAATAAGGTATTTGATAGAAATATGTTTAAATTTGGCTTAACCATTTTTTAAAGAATAAATATAAGGTAAGTATTCTAAATAATGTGTATTTTATTTTTTCAAAGACTTATTTATTTATTTGAGAGAGAGAGAGGCAGAGATAACAAGAGAGAGCATAAGTGGGAGAAGAGAGAGAAACAGGCTCCCTGCTAAGCAAGAAGCCTCATGCAGGTCTCGATTTCAGGACCCTGTGATCATGAAGACAGCTGAAGACAGCCACTTAACAAACTTAGCCACTCAGGCACCACAATGTATAAGTATTTCATCATAGTTTAATCAGCAGCATGTCTTTCCCTTAATATAATATAAATAATGGTTGTCTTATAGCAGGGAGCCTTAGATATGATGAAGTATAGCATATAAAGGGTTACTTCACAGATTGATATTCATTTTGCATGGCTCTTGAAGGCATTTGAGATTGGTCTAAAATATGTACATATTAACAAAACAATATAACAAATCATTTGTTACATAAATGTATTTATAAATTACTTAACAAAATTGTAAATGCCTATTTAACAATGCTATATAACAATAAAAAATATGAAAATTTCCTTGTAAGATTATCTCCTAAATATTTTTATGACTTCTGTGGTAGATCAGCAGTATTTTATGGAGAGCAGAGGGGCTAGAATTTTAAAATTCTGTTCATTTGGGCTCCAAGGTCACCTCAGGAGCTAATTTAAGTCTCTTTAACATAGTTAGCATGGATGAGCTCTCTTTGGCTGACAAAACATTTAGAATATTCCTGTGAGTTTAACTAATGGAAAATAATTCACTCCATGTTTACTTAAGAACAAACCACTCTGTTAAAAGCCTTGGGAACAGTGAAGTTGAACTAAGGTATAAATAAATGCTTACTGAATAAAATGAAATTAAAAAAAAAAAAAAAGAAAGAAAGAAAAAACGAGGTCAGGTAGCTGCAATGAGGCTGGTAGATGGAGGAAATTAAATACCAGTGTTTGGTGTTTGGATTTGGATGAGAAGCCGTGGTTGCATTTTAGGGTTGCGGTCTTTCCTGAACTTCTGACTTGTAAAATTCCCAGAAGACATGTGATACTAGTCAACAAGAAAACGCAAATAAGTTAGAACTTGCTGTTTTGATACATTGATTTTTTTGAGGTTTTCCGCATTGAGAAAGATTTTAAAAATTTCTTGTAAGTTACTTCTTTCCGTGTGATCCCTAGTACATTTATTTTGCTATAAAAACTCTTAAGTTCTGCTGGAAACTATTGAAAAAATGTAAAATATAGCTTTGGAAACTTCTTGGGAAAATATAAAACCCAGAACAAATAAACAGATAAAATATTACCATGACTTTTTTCAGGACAGCACAGATTTTTTTTTTACCATTATTATTTCTGCTACTGTTTGACCTTCAAAAGTTGAAGATTGAAATGCTAATTGGCAGTGAACCCTGTCAGTTCTGGAGGAAACTATAGAAAAAAAAAAGAGGTTCGAATCCATGAGAGGGTTTGCAGGGAGAGGAATGAAGCAAGGTGGCAGGGAGGGGTGTGTGTGACTAGCTGCCTTCTGTGGAGCCTTGACTACTAATTCCGGAAATTAGCTAATACTGCAGGCTGCCATTAATGACTGGACAGGAAAAAAATAATCAAGCGGAATTTTGTAAAGCTCTGTGGCTGGTTATGACATAAATATGACTGAAACAGTCACCCATTGAAATTTAAAATTAGAATTTTTAATATTACTTGATTTTTAAACCATTGTTATATTTAACAGTAATGGAGGAACTCAGTATCAAATTAAAATCATAGAAACCCGCATACTGAGTAGCAGTTGTCTCCTGTTTTCTTCTCCATCCTTGGTCCCTCTCCTAGATGTAATTTTTTTTTTTGATATTTTTATTTCTAGAGACTTTTTTTCCTTTTTTTTAATATTTAGTCTTATTACTGTAGACATGCTTATTGTTCTATTCTTGGATTAACAAATAAAGACATTTTTGATCAACCAATATAAAATGCATGGGTCTAAATAGATTGTTCCATCCTCTTTGCCACCTCTTCTTTTCCCAGCATCGGATATTTATATCACTTTGGGATTTTTCATTGATTGCCTTTCTAACCTGACATAATACACTTAGAATTCAATTCATTTTCCCATCGCTTTATATTTTTCAACCTTCCTTCCCATTCCATGCCCACCTTCTTTCAGCTCTACCTTTGATTTTACAATTACTGAAATTTAACTAGTGTTATTAACAACTATATTCTTCAATCATAACAAAACCTCCTGTATTTTGTCTATATGTTAAACACATTTAAAGGTCAAAAAAATACCAATAAATTGTCCTCAGGTTATCATTACCATGTTTTTTTAATACCAAGTTTGGTTTTGTGTCTTATTATTGTCCCTCCCTGTAAGTCTAATGTAGGATCTCTTGGTTTATACTGAGCACCAATAGTTAATTAATATTCTTACAGCCATTCATTACCTTAAATATTGAGATTTTCTTTCATTTTATTTTTTTTATTCCTTGTATTTTCCAATGCCATTTATTACACTATATCTTGCATCTCACTTTTTCCTACACTTTCATCCATTATTTTTTTTTTTCCTTTGAAAAAATCCTTCCCTCAATTCCATCCACTATGGCTAGATTTCCATTTGTTTGTTACTCTTCTGGATTAGGTAATGTTTTTTCCAGATCTCCTACCTTCTCTTCTCCATTTTTCTGAGATATCCTAAGGAAATTCTTAAAGAAGTCTATAGGTGGTAAACATTCTGAAACATACCCATCCGAATAATTTTTATTGTGAATGCACACAATAAAACTTATTGCAATCTTTGTTCTAAATCGTTTTCTTTAGAATGTCCAAGGAAGTATTCCATTGTATCTTGCATTGTCTCTATGCTGATATGTAGTCAATATCGGTCTGATTCTTACTCTTTTGTGTTTTTCCATTTGTAGAAGCATTCAAACAATAGTTCTATGTAAGTAATTTTTCATCAGTTCTTGTCACTGAACCCTTTTTTGCAGACTCAATTTTTCTCCTATTCTAGAAGATTACTGGCCATTCTTTCTTTCATTATTTTCTATGTTACACACTTTTCCTTCCCTCTTAGACTTGGTTTTTTTACAAATCCTAGAACTACCTATATGTTCCCTCCTAATGTTTTCTTTCTTTGTTCCATAATCTTGGAGGTTTCTTGATTTTCACTGTATTTAGTCTTTTTGTTGCTGCCATTGTATTTCAACAATATTTCAACATAATGCTTTAGTATTTAAGAGTTCAGTGTTGATCCTTGATTATTCCATTTCTATAGTATTTTCCTTTGTTTAGTAGTTAAAATTTATTCACAAATTTCTCTGGATATATTAATTAGGGTTTTTTTTTAATTGTGTTGTTTTGATTATGTTCTAGTTTGTCCTAGTATTATAATTAGCTTGGTATTCTCCTAGTTCTTCTGTTTTCCATATTTATTTTTTACAATGTTGTTGGTTCCCTGCAAACATTTGGTGCTTCATTATTGACTTAGATGTATAATATTGCTTAGGACACATAATGCCTATACCTTTTTTTTTTTTTTTAAAGATTTATTTATTTATTTGACAGAGAGAGAGATCACAAGCAGGCAGAGAGGCAGGCAGAGAGAGAGGAAGGGAAGCAGGCTCCCTGCTGAGCAGAGAGCCCGATGTGGGACTCGATCCCAGGACCCTGAGATCATGACCTGAGCCGAAGGCAGCGGCTTAACCCACTGAGCCACCCAGGCGCCCTAATGCCTATATCTTAAATAGGTTTCATCTCCTAGTAGGTAAAATTGCTTTATCAGTGGTAAATTTGACTATAGGCTTTTTCAGAGCAAGCCAGGGATTTAGCCATGACAGAGGTCTCTATTTTAGTATGTGGCACAGTCATTCAGAGGAGAATTCATTTTTTTTTTCCTGAAAATTTCATCTATGTTCTCTAGACAAATATGATATGAAATTGGTCTTGGGAATAAATAACTGACCGCTCTTTGGCACGCATAGACTAGAAAGGCTTTATTTTGTTTTAGCTTTTTGTCTTATTTTGTTTTTAATAGCTTTAATGGGATATATATTTGACATGACACATGTATTTAAATTAATATGTGTGAGTTGGTAAGTCTTTACACATGCATACACCTGTGAAGACACTGCCACAATCAAGATAATGAACATATTTCTCACTTCTAAACGTTTTGTGCAAAAGGTACCTTATGACAGTCTGTGTAACCCCACCTTTTCCTCACTACAAAAGCAACCAACAATTGTTTTCCATCATGTCCATAAAATTGACATGAATTGTCTAGAAATCTACATATATTGGAGTTACACGATTTGTTCTCTCTCTCTCTCTGTTATCTGGATTCTTCACTGAACATAATTATTTTGAGAGGCCTTTACATATCCTGCCTAAGATATAATAAGCCCATTATCATAAATGTGATTTGCCAAAATATTCTCTGAATCAGTAGCCGAAGAATGTCTTTGATGAAATCCAGCTATATATATTTTTTCATTTATGATCATGCCTTTGCAAGCTGTTGTTTTTAAACAATCTCCTCACCTTTTGAACTTCAGTATTTCTACTTGTCCTTGGCAACACCTACTTCTTGGAAGTCATGATCACAAACCCATAGATCACTTTTTGTCTTCTGTGCACTTCCCTCTAAATATACCCAGGGTTGTGACTTGTCCATAACTGAGCTACTTCCGTACTTCTTAGGTATCTGAAATTTGTTAAAATATTCTATTTACTGGTTTAAGTGCTCATTTTTTGTCTTCCCTACCCTTTATATTTGCTTGTAAGAGGCATTTTGGTTTTTTTTCCTATAATTTATATTCCCTCTGGATTCCTTTCCATTTGTAGTCCATTTATACTTTAAAATGAATATCTCAGAAGTATAAAAGGAATACATTTACAATTACTTTGAATTTTTACATAAAATTGAAAATAGTTGTATTCAAATTTGGTGTGAATTTCTTCTTGACTAACATTTCTTCTGTGAACCAGTCACACAAAGAGCAATTTTGAAAATGTTTATATTTTCATATTATCAATGTCCAGCAAAATTACTAGTCCTAATCAAAATTGGGTGAATTCATATCATTTGTTGCAGAGAGATATCTATGATAAACATTATTTGCAATTCCTCTAACATTGAGAAACAATGTGGGGCACCTGGGTCACTCAGTTAAGTGTCTGCCTTCAGCCCAGGTCATGATCCTGGAGTTCCAGGATCAAGCCCCACACTGGGCTTTCTGCTCAGGAGGGAGTCTGCTTCTCTCTCTGGCCCTTCCTCTTCTCAAACTCTCTCACTATCTTTCTTTCTCAAATAAATAAGTAAAATCTTTAAAGGATATTTTAAAGAGAATTTAAATAAACAATTGAATGAATGACACTATACACAGCAAACCACCATCACTTGGCCTTATGGAATTAATAGTTTTACTGCTTCTTAATTCTTTGTAAGTAATATTAAATATGATATTTTGTTGTTTTATTACAATAATTTCACATGAATTCAACAAATATTTAGTGAAACCTTCCTAGATGCCAGGGACTAGGCTATGCCCCAGAGCATAGTAAAGGACAAATGATTCCCCATTTTCTAAAGTTTATATTCAATTGAACATGGAAAAGAGAAAGGAGTTTGTAAATAGATAATGGATGTCACTTAAAATACCTTAAGTGTTAGGAAAACATAAAATACATAGAAAGTGAGGTGATCTGAAGTTGTCAGACTTTACAAAGAGACTAGGACAGAAGTCCCAACACAGGATTGAGTTTAGTGATTGGGAAGTTAAAATAAGGCCATGATGATTTGTAGTATATGAGGCAAGTGTCGAGGAGCTGGTATCAGATGATACTGTAAATCAGCAAGAGCCAGATTATGTGAAACTCATCAACTATTTAGTAATTTAGATTATAAACAGAAAGTAACCAGGGTATCAAGCAGTAAGTACGGTGACACGAATCTCATTTTGAAAATAAAAAAAAAAAAAATTATCTGCTTTCCTGAATTGAATCTATAGAGACAAATAAAACCTGAGAAACCAAGTGAGGAGGCTATTGAATCAACACAGTAAAAAAAAAAGACCTGGAAATAAGGTGGTAGAGATAAAGATGGGGAGAACTGAGTAGATCAAGTTAGAATTGAGGGGTACTTGAGTGGTGCTGCAGTTGGTTAAATGCTAGACCCCTGGTTTCTGCTTAGGTTGTGATCTCAGGTTTGTGAGATCAAACCCCACTTGGGGATCCACCCTCGGCACAGAGTCTGCTTAAGACTTTCTTTCCTTCCCCTTTGCCTCTCTACCATCAAATAAATAGATTTTTTTTTTTAATAAAGTTAGAATTAAGATCTGATGATGGCTTGGATATGGGTGATAAAATAAAAGCAGCAATAGGGAGGGATAAATGGGTGGCTCAGTGGGTTAAGCCTCTGCCTTCGGCTCAGGTCATAATCTCAGGGTCACGGGATCCAGTCCCACATCAGGCTCTCTGCTCAGCAGGGAGCCTGCTTCCCCCCGCCCCCGCCTGCCTGCTTCTTGTGACACCTCTCTCTCTGTTAAATAAATAAATAAAATCTTTTAAAAAAATAAAAAATAAAAAAATAAAAACAGCAATAAAAAATGATTCTTAGTTTTTTGGTTCCAACAATTTGATGCAGATGATTTTCTCATGTGAGAGAGAATAGGACTGGGGGCAAGTTTGGAGACTTTACTGGGATATAGTTAAGAGCGCTGCTTTTCACGTGTGGATGATGAAGTCTGCAGCTCAGTACAGAGATGGGGCATTTTTAGTTCTTTGTTTCTGGCTTTTAGATGTCAAGAAATAAATTGTCACTAAGTGCTAAGTTTCATGTCTACATACACACAGATTTAGATTCACACAGAGACACAGATACTGGCACACAAAACACGCAAAAACACACATGTATCCTCCGGCATCTTTTACTCATGGTACATGCCAGCCCATGTTGACTCTATTAGAAAAACAAAACTAGGGAGCTGCATTTGTAATTTCAATAAGATTTAATTTGGTTGGTTACTGCCTAGTTTTAATTTAGAAGGCACATAAAGCATTTCTTTTCCATATTTCCATATGGTCTTCAGATGCATGGGTGGTATTTTCTAAGTGCTTGGCTCATTTCATCCTCCTGAGGACCACAGTGTAATTTTCCTTGTTTGTAAATTGATGTAAGCATAAAATATGTTTTCATCCTTTTAAAAATAATTATGTTTGTTTCTGTGTTTCTCTCCTGGCTCCCAGCCTTTTTCTCATGAATCTACCTAAATTCAAAACAATGGAGCAATTCAATACTCTTTTGTGCTGTTGTAATGGAATCCAGTTCCTCCCATTTTTCAAGCATGTAATTTTATGTGACTGCAGGACAACGGTCTTTGTCTATTTTTAATGTTACCATTTGCAGTTTATTGATTTTACTACTTCATAATTTTATTTTTTAGTGAAATTAGAAATGATGTTGGGAAGAGATAAGAGATTCAGGAAGTTTTTGTAAAGTGAAAAGTGTGATATCAGCATCATAAATCTTGATAATTTAAGTCAAAAGAGATTTTAAGATACTAACATATTTCTCTAAACTATTTAATATATGAATTACTTTGCACTTTATCTTTTGTAAATAATTTCATATATGTGTGTATATATATGTATATATATGTGGATATAGTCAATCATTATTATTGTAATTATTCATGAATTCTGTATTTGCAAACTTGCCCACTCACTAAAATGCATTTTTAATCAGAAAATCAATACTTGTGGCATTTTTGTGGTCATTCGTGGACATGAACATTCACAGAACAGTGAAAAAATCGAGTTGCCGGATACTCATATTGCTAGTTGAAGTCTAAGAAAGCATGGCTCTGCCTTTTTGTTTTAGCTCTCATATTGTAAACAAGTGTCCTTTTATTTTACTGCACATTTTTCACTTTTTTGCTTTTCCTTGATGTCACTGTCTAAAACAATATCTAAACATAGAGATAAAGTGTTTTTTCCTATTCCTCAGAGCACGAAGGCGGTGATGTGCTTTACAGAGAAAATATTTGTATTACATAAGCTTTGTTCGGACATGAGTTATAGTGCTATTGGCTGTGAGCTCAATGTTAATGAATCAACAACATATATTAAACAAGTTTTTTTCTTTTGTTTTTGTTTTTGGTGGGTGTGTAGAAAGCACACTCCTGTGGAATGGGGAGGAGTAGAGGGAGAGGGAGAGAGAGATAATCTTAAATAAGCTCCATGCCCAGTTGAATCCGCCTCTGGGCTCCGTCTCACAACCCTGAGATCATGACCTGAGCTGAAATCAAGAGTTCAATGCTTAATCGCCTGAGACAACCAGGCACCCCAAACAAGATATGTTTAAATAAATACACATAAAACAATGTTATTTATTGATCAGTCAACTCAAATGTATGTGGCTCACTGGAACCTAAGTCTGTATTTCTCCAAATAGCTATGGTTGTGTATTATCTAATTCAGAATTCTCAGTGTCTTTATAGAACATAAGTACCACAAATAATATGAATCATGTATGTGCATACACATGACACACACACAAACCTTGTATGATTGTAAGGGAATGCTAAGCAGAATATGAGTGATGTCTTCCCCTAATGATGTCCATGTTCTAATTACTGGAAGCAGTAAATGGTAATGTTAAAAGGGACTTCGTTGATCAAGTAAGTTAAGGACCATAAAAGGAGATTATTCTGTATTAACTGGGTAAATCCAGTGTAATCACAAGGATCCTTAAAATGGAAGAGAGAGGCAGACTGAGGTGACTATAGAAGGAATGGTCAAAGAGATGCCGTGTTCTTGGCTTTGAAGTTGGAGGGAGGGAGCCATAAACCAAGTAAAGTGGACAGTTTCTGGAAGTTAGACAGGGCAATGAAACCGACTTCCCCCCAAAAGTCTCCAGGAGTGCCACTTTACCAACGTATTGAAGTTAGCCCAGTGAGAGCTATGTGGGACTTCTAACTCATAGAACTGCAAGCTAATAAATCTGTGTTGTTATAAATCATTTTGTTTGTGGAAATTTGTTATAGTGGAAGTCAAAACTAATGTCTATTTCCCTAACTCCAGGGCTCTATCATTTCAACTCCAGATTTATCTTTCATTTCTATCTAATCCTTCTGTGGATAACCTTAGCTTGAATGAACTAACTAACTAAATGTAAATAAAAATAAAAATTATAACCCGTATTCTCCAGCATGTGGATTCTCTACTATTTGACATAGAACAATAAATGTAGTCTTGAATAAGGAAGAACCAGCACCTTATATCATTCTACTTTCCATGAAATTTTCCTGTCAGGAGACTTCTTCCAGCGCCTTTAGACCAGTAACACAGAGTGCCCTATATTTGACATCTAAAGAACTGTATAGTTCTTAAAATTCTCTATTCTGTTAATTTTCGTATCATTAGTTCTTTTAACTTTCTGAAAAATTTCCTCCACTTTCTGTACCTGATTCTTTTTCTGTCCTCTTATTTAATAAAACCTTGGATTCATATCCTTGGTTCTTTGGGCCTTTTTATTCATTAGTCCTGAAACAGGTCTAAGCTGCATCACTAGCACAGACTCATCTCCCGAACTCCATATTCAATATCCAAGTAATTATTCACCATTTTTACCTGTATATATCAGAGACTGTTGCAAGGAGCAAATAAATTCATAGATGTCAAATGCTTAGAAATCCTTCTGGAAGTGTTGTTGATAATCATTAAGAACAGTTTAACACTTGGTAGCTTAAAAAAAAAAAAAAAAAGTTTCCACAAGAAAACCAAATTCAATTCCTTAGCCCCATTTCCATTCCCCCCACAACTTATAAATCAAGCTGGAGGACAGCCTGAAGAGGACTCAGTCTGCCCTTCCCACCAACTGGACGGGTAAGCCCACTGAGGCTCAGAGAGCTAAATTACTCACCTGAGGTGTCTTAGGAGCTCTTGGCCATGCTAGAACTTGAGCCCAGGTTTCGGAGCTCCAGCCAGAGGTCTTCCTGCAGATCTCCTGCACTCCCCCGCTCTCCCCTATTCGACCCCCCAGCCTACGCCACCCCTGTCCCAGACCACATAGCTCTGCTCTGGCAAGCACTAACCCTCCTGTCCTGTGGACAGGCCCTTAAGGAGCAGCTCCCCTCACCCCCATGAGTAGTCCCTGTCCTTGCAGTGTACTTGACACCCCTCAAAATCAATATGACATCCGCATACATTTTCTGGCTACTTATCTGCTGTTACACCATCTTTGTTTGTAGCACTATCATGTAGGTAGTTGCCAATAAAAGCTGAGTCCTTCCTGGTTTTGTCATCTGCATTACCTAGGCAAATCTCATTGTTACTGCTTCTGAAATAATTTTCAAACATTAATCCTCTGTCCCATTTTTATGACCTCTACAGTTATTATGCTTCTAGTTCAAAATACTTCCAGAACGTCCTGGTATTGTTTTAGTCCTGTTCAAACCTATTTTCCACTGAAATGCCAGAATAGTGTGCTTAAAATTCAACTTCCACATTTATGTTAACTTGCTTCAAAGTCTTCAGTGGCACCAAACTTACAGTTCCATAGAAATAAAGCTCTTTAATAGGACATGCAAAGTTTTCTCTGATCAGGTGGTTCCTGCCTACTTCTCAGTCTCCGTTCCCTCCTTAACTCATGTTTTATATGCCCCAACGCCACACACATTTTTTCATATGTACTACAGACTCACAGACTCTCTTACCTCATTGTTTTTTGCTTATGACGTCCCTTGGTTTGCAATATCTTTTTACCAATATTGCTATGGAAAATGTCGACCTACTTGAACTTTTTTTAAAAAAAATGTATCAGTTTCTTTTATCTAGAAACCTTTTCTTGACCTCTTCCCACTTCCCATCAGGTTCAGCTAGAAGTTTCTTATCTGTGCTCTCATCTGCCTGTAAAAATTACTATCATTATACTTGCCATAACACCGTATCATTTTCTGTCCTGTATCTGTCTCGCTGATTAAATCATGAGGTTTTTAAAAGTAAGGGCCCTAAATGATTCATCCTAGCACAACAAGATTTCAGCCTGTGAGGGATGAATACTTGATGAACTTTTGGGGACATCTTCCCTGTCTGTGTGATCTAGTGTGTTTGGTACGCCATGTGTGTTTTAGTACAGAGATTCTACACGTTCTTTCTGGCTTCTGCTTGCTGTACCTCCTAACAAACTAATCGAAACCCGTGGAATGCAATTAAATAAATAGCACATTCCTTTATTGGACATTTGTTAAAATTACTTTTTCCCAGTACAAACTCAGAAACCAGTGATTCCTGTACATTAAGAAATAGAAATGTATATGACTAAGTGTGATGGAAGCTTCTTGTCTGCATCCTCATTTTTAAACTCAAGGGGGACTGACTTATCTGTGATGCAGCCTTATCATTAAGCATTTCCTCAGAAGTGGGGTTAGAGTGAATACTGGCCAGTCTCAGGAAAGTAGGTCACTGAAACTATAAACATGTGCTTTATGTTAAGAAAAAACAACAACAACTTGTTAATGCAGTAAAGCTAATTAGATTAACAAAAATATGTTATAAAATTGCCAAGGAAAATAAGAAAGAACTTACAGTGAAACAGAGACAATCACTGTTACTCAAATCTAGACATAGCAGTTTAATTCACACCAATGAAAATTAGTTTATAATATATAAACATAGTCTAACTCATTCTTTAAACATTAAATATATGGGGCCGCTGGGTGGCTCGGTTGGTTAAGTGTCTGCCTCCTGCTCAGGTCATGATTCCAGGGTCATGGGATCGAGCCCCGCACTGGGCTGCCTGGTCAGCGGGGCACCTGCTTATCTCTCTCCCACTCCTCCTGTTTGTGTTTCCTCTCTCACTGTGTCTCTCTCTGTCAAATAAATAATAAATAAAATCTTAAAAAAAAAAGTTAAATATATGATGATAACCTTTTTCATTTGCTGATTAAAAGTTCTCATGAAGCTTACTCCTTTTGTTTATATGATTTATGTTGTCATTATTGAGTCTGGAAAAGTGAGATTATATCTTATTCCTATAGGACAATAAGATCTTTCTGGTTTTTCTGTTTATAAACTGTCTCAATTTTTTTTGCATGCCATTTTTACCCTCTTTAGTTTCTTTTTTTTTTTTTTTTTTAAAGATTTTATTTATTTATTTGACAGAGAGAGATTACAAGTAGGCAGAGAGGCAGGCAGAGAGAGACAGAGGAGGAAGCAGGCTCCCCGCTGAGCAGAGAGCCCGATGCGGGACTCGATCCCAGGACCCTGGGATCATGACCTGAGCCGAAGGCAGCGGCTTAACCCACTGAGCCACCCAGGCGCCCCATCCCTCTTTAGTTTCTTGAAACAGTTCTAAGCCTCCCACTCAATGAAAATTTCTGAAAATCACAATTCTGATTGTTCACTTTAGTCACATACCTTCACAGAACAAATAAGAGTATTTTGACAAGACCCATTAGCTTATATTTTTAAGGTATCATTTCTGTAGTATGCTGAATTTTCTTAATATTTGTGAATAATATTTCTATTATTATTAATCCATGCATCTGAATAAATTATATTCACATATTTAATATATGTGAATTAACATTGTGTGTTAATGGTTTCAAAGGCAGATAAAAATATTTTAATATGTCAATGATGGTTAAATGATTTAATATGCAAAATTTTAAAGATGGTATATTTTCTAGAATCAATCTTACCTTAACAATTTCTTAGTTTATCTTTTATTACATTGTGAATGTTAGAAAAAAAATTCAGAGCATCTTTAGAACATCTTCACACTTGTACAGATACTATCATATTTTACTTAAATATTTCATCAGGCTTTTTCTTATTCCTCTATAATATAAAATTATATACTAAGAAAAATGTCACTAAATTAAGATTACTCAGGAGACTCAAATGGTAATTTTTGAAGAAAAAAAGTTATTTAGCATGGGAAAATCTTGCTAAAGTTTATGTCGTGTAATTTGAGTTTTAAGTATCTTTGCAAAAACAGCAGGAAGGGAATAAGAGATGTGCACGATAAAAGAAAGACATAAAAGCAGTACAGTGCATGAAAATTAAATTAGATGGGCCCTGGAAGAAGTAGTTCAAACAGTTGTGTAATCTACAACACTAGAATGCTGGTGGCTGAAACAGAAATAGAGGGAGAAAAATTAATATTATTAAACAATGTTTGATTTCATGTATATTAAGTTTGATGTACCTCGTTAATGCCTAACTATATTAACCTAGAGATGCTATGAAATAGATCGAATTAGCTCCATTTTACTGATGTAGAAAAAGCCCCCCAGATTGCTCAGGTCACTTTCCTCAAAGTTCAAAAACATTAACTATAAAAGTTTGGAATTCAATCCAAGTTTTTCTGATGCCAAGTCTGTGTTTTCAACCACTCTGCAATGGGGTGAATAACATTAACGTTAAAAATTAATAAGAGGTTTGGGAGAAGGGGGTGGTATTATGGACATTGGGGAGGGTATGTGTTTTGGTGAGTGCTGTGAAGTGTGTAAACCTGGTGATTCACAGACCTGTACCCCTGGGGATAAAAATATATGTTTATAAAAAATAAAAAATTATATTAAAAAAATTAATAAGAAAGAGAATGAGGACAAGGAGCTGAGCTTAGGAATTCTCACACAAACCTCAAAAAAAAAAAAAAAAGAAGAAGAGAAATTATTAAGATCCATGAGGAAGAGCCCAGGAATATGAAAAAAAAAAAAAATCAGAAAAGAACAATGTAGCAAAAAAGAAGGGAAAATTGTTACAATGGGAGGATGGTCAGCTGTATGAAATATGGCAGGGCTTAATTTAAAAAAATGAAGTCAAGGAAATCAAATTTGGGACTTGATTTTTATTATTAGTTTTGGAGTAGATAATTACAAATTACTATAGACTACTATACTGTAGGGAAAACCAGGAGAGAAGCAAGAAGATCGAGATGAGGAAATAGGGTAAATAACTATAGAACTCACCCTCGTCTGTGCTCTTGAGCAGCCACTTCAGTTAAATTTACTCCATTAGCAGAAATTGCATGTTTTTTTTTTTTAAAGATTTCATTTATTTATTTGACAGAGATCACAAGTAGGCAGAGAGGCAGGCAGAGAGAGAGGAAGAAGCAGGCTCCCCGCTGAGCAGAGAGCCCGATGTGGGACTCGATCCCAGGACCCTGAGATCATGACCTGAGCCGAAGGCAGCGGCCCAACCCACTGAGCTACCCAGGCGCCACAACAGAAATTGCATTCTGACTTGACCCCTCCCTCCCTTCTTTTTTTCCTTCCTTCCATTTATTTGTGTTTTCTACTTACATATATATTTGTGGGATATTTTTTCTTGAATAACTAAATGCCAACCCAAACAGGATTTTTTTTTAAATTCCCTTTTCCATTGAGGTTACTACACACTTTGAATACTGAAACCTAGTCTTTATTCATTGGCTGTGTATCAAATAGAGAATAGGGATTGGTACTTAGCACATTTTTAATATATGTAATATATTTAAATATATTTAATATTAAAATATTTAATATTGAAATATTTAATATTAAGAATATTTAACATATTTTAAAAAAACAAACCCTGTCCTAGAAAACAGATTGGGAAGAAGGTATCACAAAGCAAATGCTCTCTTTCTATCTTACTAAGGAAGAAAAAAAAAAAATCCAAGATTGAGAAAAGGAGTGGGGCGTGAGAGAGAGAGAAGGAAAGAAAGAAAAAGAAGGAAAGAAGGAAATAAAGAAAGAGAAAGAAAGAGGAGGGAGGGAAGAGTTTTTTGACCCAAATAAAATTATAATTGGCTGGGGAATACTGATGCTGGAGAGGGGAAATCAGTATGCAGCAGAGAACAAGATTCTATCTCCTAACCTATAGAAATATGGAAACAAGTAGACATCAGTCAGCTGGAGGAGGGACTGTGCCTGAAATGTTGAAGATACTAGATTGTTTAGTTCTCCGTGCTGGGGCAAACCAAGCTGTTTATGAGAACTGAAATCATCTATATCAAGGGTCACTGTGTGTGTGTGTGTGTGTGTGTGTGTGTGTGTGTTCAGGAGGAGGACATTTTTCCTCAGGAACTTGCCAAAAAAGCATGAAATGTTAGGGGCGCCTGGGTGGCTCAGTGGGTTAAAGCCTCTGCCTTCGGCTCAGGTCATGATCCCAGGGTCCTGGGATCGAGCCCCGCATCGGGCTCTTTGCTCAGCAGGGAGCCTGCTTCCTCCCCTCTCTCTCTGCCTGCCTCTCTGCCTACTTGTAATCTCTGTCTGTCAAATAAAATAAATAAAATCTTAAAAAAAAAGAAAAAGCATGAAATGTTGAAAGGAAACTTTCAAAAGGACAGATTGGCCAACACTTCATGGAATCCTTGCTTGAAAGCATACCCTCACTGTTTCTCTCAATCTCAGACTATTATATCATAATCTTTCCCCAATACTAAGTAAGTCTTGAAAACCATACGTCAAATCTGACATCCATATTTCACAAATATCCTAATTCTGACCTGGGACAGCACTAAGGCAAGAGAGTGCTTTCCTTCACTGCTGAAGCATAAACTCACCTTTGCCTTTTCAACAGAAAATGTTGATGGTATTGGAGGAGCTAGTTTGTGACATTTGCCTCGTGACAACTTATCCCTTACTTTGCTCATTCTCTCTTCCTTCTGGAAAATACACCTGCCCTATCTCTTCATGGTACTGTGGACCCTTAAGGAGGCCATTCACTGATCTCTTCACTATAACTCTGTCCTTTATATTCCCTGATGAAAAATAATTTTGCCATGACTTGTGTTACCCGTATGTTTACTAATTTATTTCTCAGAATGGTGCCATGTGGGGGAAAAGATACATGGAATTTGGAGTAAGGGAGATTTGGGTTTGAATATTAGGCTTGCCATCCATGAATGCAATAGTGTTAGACCTGCTTCTTACCATCTTTCATCCACTTTTCCTCTTTCATATATTGACATCATTACAATCCACTTTACATGATTGCTTAAAGGGCTCAATGCTATAATGAAGTTAACTAAATTTTGTTCATTACATACTGTGTTTCAAACGTTGTGGTAGAAAATTTCAATATAATTTGTTTGTGTTTCTAAAATTTCACCTTTCTATAGATACCAAACACATTTTGGGTTCAAATGTTATAATCTAATCTAATCTAATATAATGTAATATAATATAATATATTTATAATATGATCACATCATGTTATATTAAATCCTCTCAAATTTATTATTTATTTATTGTTTATTATTTTATATAATTTTGGATTCTTCGGATTGGAAATTTCTTTCAAATTACCTTTTCTGTAAAAAATAACGTTTTAACCAGGGAAAAGGAATGTTTAGCTCTGATGACCATGGAAACAACACATGCCTAATTTCAAGTTTAGGAGAGTTAAAGGGTGAGATTCAGGTATAGAAATCAAACCTTCTATTTTCTTGCTTAAATTCTGAGTGTACTCAGGCGATGGTATTAAACAACCCTTTCCTTTACAATGCAATAAAGAGACTTGTTTTGTTTTTAACAAGTTAGACTTTGTACTTAATCAAGTATTTCAGAATGACTACTTTTCTCTTCAATTGTTTTCCATGTTTAGTTCCTCCTGAGGCTAATGGTGTTACAGAATACCATACTCCAGGATCATTTTGCTTCTCCCAATTCGCTTTTCAAGTGTTTATGTCCTTCCTAAGGAATTTGATTCCTTTCCTCCCATTATTAAGAAGACCATTGACTCTGAAGTTAAATCTGAAAGATAAAGTTATCAAATGATAGTTCATGTGTTTATATCCTTCATACTATAGCCCTCCTTCTTTCCGATAGGGAGGGAGAGGGTACGAGATAATAATAGAAAAATTATAGGGTTAAGAACCCTAGTCTTTAAAAATTATAATGGGCAGGGGCGCCTGGGTGGCTCAATGGGTTAAAGCCTCTGCCTTCGGTTCAGATCATGATCCCAAGGTCCTGGGATGGAGTCCCCCATCGGGCTCTCTGCTCAGCGGGGAGCCTGCTTCCCTTCCTCTCCCTCTGCCTGCGTCTCTGCCTACTTGTGTCTACTACTACTGTCTTTCCAATGGATAAATAAAATCTTAAAAAAAATTATAATGGGCAGAGACCAAGAGAGTCTTAATGTGTCTGCCTCATGGAGATGGGCAGGATGTTTGTGTGGGACGACAGGATGAAAGAGAGGGGGAAGTGAAAGAGAGGGAGAGAGAGCTATTTTTTTTCAAGTGAAATCACTGAAAACATATTATGAATTACATAAATTTTAAACTTGTTTTCTCTCCCTGTGATGAATATCTTGTATCTTTAAACCATGTGTCCAATAAACCACTTTGATTTAGATACACATTTTTAAGTGGATAAAGAGGCACAAATTACTAAACCAAGAAACACAATTGGAGAGAAAAGATTGCCAGAGAAATGAGGAAAGGAGATTATACTTTCAGCTTGGGAATTATTTAGCTCTATAAAATCTCTAAATAAAATCTTTGTTGTTAGTAAAATCTCAATATTTATTTCGGTGCTTCTACAACTGGAGTTACATCTTTTACTTGTGCCTTACACGCCATAGGTAAAAATAACATCATTATAATCATTTTCATCATGTAAGATTTTCTTTTCATTCCAGCCTAAAAAAAAAAACACCCCAAAACTGTCTTAAACAATGCAGATTTAGTGCCTGGAATATACTAAGTAATATATTAGTGTTTCTTAAATACATAAATAAAATGAATAAACATAAAAAAGATGCAGATTAAAATTTTAAAGATGTTTGGGGCACCTGGGTGGCTCAGTGGGTTAGGCCGCTGCCTTCGGCTCAGGTCATGATCTCAGGGTCTTGGGATTGAGTCCATCATCGGGCTCTCTGCTCAGCAGGGAGCCTGCTTCCCTCTCTCTCTCTGCCTGCCTCTCTGTCTACTGTGATCTCTCTCTGTCAAATAAATAAATAAAATATTAAAAAAAAATTTTTAAAGATGTTTAAAGTTAAGTTAATTTTTAAAATATACATTTGTACAGTAATGTTTCAAGACATGAGATTCAAAACTCATTCTTCTCTCCTGGTGAGTCAGAAGATTATAAAACAGGAAGTTGTGTTATTCCGACACTCAAAGACAAAATAAGACTCCAGAACAAGACTGGGCAAGAGAGAAAGTACCTTGCTCAAGAGCAAAGCAAAACTAACAGAAGCTTGATCTTTAAGAAAACAATTGAAGAAAAGCTTCCCTAAGGGTAGGATATAAAACTATGCATATCAGAAATAAGTATCAAAAGTTTTTAAAAACTGGAAAGCTCTTTACTAGTGACTCCAATGGTTTGGATTGTTTATTGTTTATTTTGGAAAAAAAACAACAACAGTAAAAATTGGAGTGAGACTTGATGGACTTTTCTTTTTGTTGCATAATAATGTCTAAAGATTAACTTTTGAGATTTTAATGTATGATGCCTGAATTCAACACACATTTATAGAGCTAAGTATTTCATGCCCATTGAAATTCAGGAAGTCTTGTCTCATGTCATGGAACTCAGGGCTCATGATCTAAGTTACTGCCATTAGTTATATATAGAATTATGTTTTTCCTTTATTATAAGATTACACAAGAAGGGGATCTTTCATGTGTATATTAAACATTATATTTTCTTCCATCTTGAAAGAGTGCTAGCAAAACAACTTCTATAGCGATGGACAGGTGGCTATTGAATACTGAACAACCAATGACATTGTTCTTGCATTTAATCCTTGAACCATTCTTCCTTTAGCAGCAAGGAATAAATAGAATGGAACTTTGTATTTCAAAATTTGAGCTTTTAAAAAATTGTTCCTGACAGATGCTGCTAAATAAAAACTACTGAGATTTTTGGGAAAAGACATCACATCTAAAGTAAAATAGCTTTAATATTAATTAACAAAGGACACAAGAGGGAAAGTTCAGCTAAACCTCTGATACACTAACAATATATATTTTTTTAATGGTAAGAATTCCTTAATTAAAAAAAAACACAAAAAAATATGTGTTCCTATGCAAAAATTTATTTTATCCCTATATACATTTTTTGCTAATATAATTAGCTGAAATAATATTATGCTTCAGTCTAATAAGAAACTAAAAAAAAATTGGGGTGGATTTGGGAATTTTATTTTGCTTTGTAAATTTCTACTTGTATTTATTTTAATTTTTATTACTGAAGTATATTTGAAACACAATGTTATGTAAATTTTAGGTGTACGACATAATGATTTGACAGTTCTATGTATTATACAATACTTACCACTGTAAGTATAGTCCTCATCTGTCACTATGCAATATTGTTGCAATATTATTGACTATATCCCTATGTTGTAATTATCATTTCTGTCACTTACTATTTTATAACTAGAAGTTTGTACTTCTTAATCTCCTTCATCTTTTCATCTGAGCCCCCAACCCCTTCCCCTCTGGCAACTACTGCTAGCTTGTTCTCTGTATTTATGCATCTGTTTCTGTCTTTTGTTTGTTCACTTGTTTTGTTTTTTATATTCCACATATAAGTGAAATTATATGGTATTTGTCTTTCTCTCTCTGAGAAAGACATTTCATTGCCTTAGGATGAAAGCTGCTAGGTCAATCTATATTGTCACAAATGGCAAGATCTTATTCTTTTTATGGCTAGCGTTTCCATTGTGTGTATAATAATCTTTATTCATCACTCAGTAGGCAAACGTTACTTCCATATCTATTGTAAATAATGCTGCAGTAAGCATAGCAAATTAGTGTTTTTGCTTTCTTTTGGTAAACACCCAATAGTGGAATTACTGGTTTGTATGGTATTTCTTTTTAAATTTTCTTTGAGGAAACCCCATACTGTTTTCTACAGTAGTTGGACCAATTTACATTTGCAACAACAGTGCAGCAGGGCTCCCTTTTTCTCCTTGTCCTCACCAAGTTATCAAGAATCTCTTTTTAAAATTATAATTTGCTCATATGTTGAATTGACTCAGTTCAGACTTGCCAAGACTGGGATATCAAAACTATTTGCTTGATATCTTCAAAAATGCTGCACTGTTGGGAACATCATGTGAATAAGTAAAACAGACACTCTTTCTCTTCTTGGAAAATTTTAATTAACAAATTAAATACGGATTGCTCTTCTCTTGAAATCCATTATTTGTCTTTTATTTATTGATAAAAGGGTGCTATGGCATATTCTTTAAACCTTTTCAGAAATACAAAAACAGTTCCTTTCCATAGTTCTGATTTTTTTCCAGTTCAAAATGAGCTCAGCTCTAATTTTCTGATTTGCATATTTCTGCAAGTATTAGCTAATGTGTAGGTTTTAAAGTCAGTTAAGAACATCTGGTAAAGGGTATCTGGATGGCTCAGTCAGTGAAACATCTGCTTCTGGCTCAGGTCATGATCACCGGTCTTGGGATCCAGGGCCCTGCTCAGTGGGGTGTCTGCATCTCCCTTTTCCTTTCTCCCTCCTCTCCCATTAATGTTCTTTCTCAAATAAATAAGTAAAATCTTGAAAACAAAAAGAATGTCTGATTTAAAAAATGTGGCTGCAGCTACCCCACTTTGAAAAAATAGTTTTTGATTATTTGAATTAATTCCTGTATTTGCTTAAAAGTATAACCTAAAGAATTTGAAATAAAGGAGCTTACTAAGATAGAGTGCCAAAATACTGAAAAATACAAGACAGTTTATACTGGTGTTAATTTATCTGATATAGACCAGTTCTTCGAAGATGTTAATGTGCATATAAGTCACCTGAGAATCTTGTTAAAATCCAGTTTTTGATTCAGGAGTACTGGGATAAAGCTAGAAATTGTGTGTTTCTAACAATCTTCCAAATGATGCTGCTACCGATTCAGGTATTAAGGCAACCAACCACAACTGCTGTAAATGTTACACACATTTTAAAAGAAGGGAAGAGTGTCAAATGTAAGTCTTAAGTGTCAGGAAAAAATGTAAATGACTTGGAAATGGGCATGTACAGAAATCCACTACTGGGTATTCTTCTAGCACAGTTATCTGGACTACAAGATTCTATAGGATATGTAAATGTTGAGATATTTAACAAGACTCTTAAGTCAGTAAGAATTGACAACAATACAATAACTCATGATGAGTGAAATTAACTTTGTCTTGTGTATTTATAGTTGATTATTGCCTTCTGATACTGAAATCATACTTTTATTAACAAAACTATTTTACTGCTTCTGATTGTATGTGTGTCTATTCTTTGAATTCTCCTTTAAACTAGTTGTGCATCTTTTTTATTCCATTGGTAAATAAAAAGTATATAAAATCTTTGTTCTTTAGACATTTTATATTTGAACAAGAGTCATGATCTTAGCCTTAAAAAAAATGTGTTTTTGAACTTAATGAAAGGCTTCATTTAAGAGTTAGCATTTGAATTGCAATTGGATATATAGGTAAGAAACATTTTGAAGAAATTCCCATAGCTAATATCACCTTAGTGAGGAAAAGCTCTGTTTGTTATTCCCCTAAGGTCAGGAACATGACAGGGATGTCCACTCTCACCAGTATTGTCTCATCAGACAACAAAAGGAAATAAAATTCATCCAAATTGGCAAAGAAGTCAAACTTTCACTATTTGTAGATGACGTGTAGAAAACCTGGAAGACTCTACCAAAAACATTGCTACAGCTGATTTAGGAATTAAGCAAAGTTGCAGGATATAAAATCAATGTATAGAAATCCATTGTATTTCTATATAGCAATAATGAAACAGCAGAAAGAGAAATCAAAGAATTGATCTCATTTTTAAATACACCAAAATCACAAGATACCTAGGAACAAACCTAACTAAAGAGGTAAAAGATCTGTACCCTGAGAACTATGGAGCACATATGAAAGAAATTGAAGAAGACAAAAAGAAATGAAAAAACATTCCATGCTCATGGATTGGAAGAACAAATACTGTTAAATTTATATACAACAATGACTCTTGGAACACTGAAAAAAATAAATACAATAAGTTTTCAAAAAATAAAAATAAATTTAAAAAATGTCTATACTACCCAAAGCAATCTACATATTTAATGCAATCTCTATCCATCTATTGCCAGCATTTTTCACAGAGCTAGGACAAATAATTCTAAAATTTTTATGGGCCCCAAATAGCCAAAGTAATGTTGAAGAAGAAAACCAAGACTGGTAGCATCACAATTGCAGACTTCAAGCTGTATCACAAAGCTGTAATCATCAAGACAGTGAAGTGTTGTTACAAAAAGAGACACACAGATCAATGAAACAGAACAGAAAACCCAGACATGGACTCAGAACTATATGATCAACTGATCTTTGACAAAGCAGGAAAAAGTATCCAATGGAAAAAAGACAGTCTCTTCTACAAATGGGAATTTTGAACATGGCTTTTATGATATTGAGATATATCCTTCTATCCCTTTTTTCTTGAGGGTTTTTATCAAAAGAAAGGATGCGATATTTGGCTGTATGCTTTTTCTGCATCTATTGATAGGATCATATGATTCTTAAATATTTTTCTACTAATGTGGTGTATCACACTCATTGATTTGCAGAGGCTGAAACACCCTTGCAGTTCAGGAATAAATCCCATTTGATCATGGTGAATAATCCTTTTAATGAACTGTTGGGTTTGATTAGCTAGTATCTTGTTGAGAATTTTAGCATCCATTTTCCTCAGGGATATTGGTTTGTAATTCTCCTTATTAATGGGGTGTTTGGCAATCAAGGTAATGTTAGCTTCAATAATCAGCTTGGAAATTTTCCTTCCTTTTCTATTTTTTGGAACAATTTTAGAAGAATAGGTATTAATTCTTCTTTAAATGTTTGGTAAAATTCTCCTGAGAAACTGTCTGGCCCTAGACCATTATTTATTGAGAGATTTTTGATTACTGATTCAATATTTGCTCTTATGAGTCTGTTCAAATTTTCTATTTCTTCTTGTTTCTGTTTTGGTAGTTTATATTTCTAGGAATTTATCTATTTCTTCCAGATTGCCCAATTTGTTGGTGTATAATTTTTCATAATATTCTCTTATAATGGTTTGTGTTTCTGTGGAGTTGGTTGTGATCTCTCCTCTTTTATTCATGTGTCATTTATTTGGGTACTTTCTCTTTTCTTTTGATAAGTCTGGTTAGGGCTTTATCAATTTTGCTTATTTTTCCAAAGAACTAGCTCCTAGTTTCAGTGATCTGTTCTGTTGTTGTTGTTTAAATCTCTATATCATTGATTTCTGCTCTAATCTTTATTAATTCTCTTCTCTTACTGTGTTTAAAGCTTTATTTGTTTTTCTTTTTCCAGCTTCTTTTGGCGTAAGGTTAGGTTGCATAACTGAGGCTTTTCTTGCTTTTTGAGTAAGATCTGTATTTCTTTCTTGTGACTGAAATTCTTTCTTATGACTACCTTTGCAACATCCCAGAGGTTTTACACTGTTGTGTTTTCATTTTCATTTGCTATGAGCTTGATTCCAAAGAAAAAGAAAGCAGGAAAAAAGGAAAAAGAGAAAAATGCTAATCCAAAGAGAGAGAGAGAGAGAGAAGAAAACAAGCAAACAAAACAAACAAACAAAGAAACAAAAAGCTATAAGCCTGATTCCAAAGAAAAAAGAAAAAGAGAGAGAGAGAAAGAGGGAGAGAGAGAGAGAGAGAGAGAGAGAGAGAGAAACTTGTCCCATTTGATCAGTAGACTTGCTAGTTGCCTATGTCTTGATAGTGGGCCTATGTCGGTCCACTGGGAGAGAGGCCTGCTGTACTGGCTCACAGTCAGACCTCTGCAGGGCGCTGGGGCACAGAATTTGCTGTGAGTCATTCTCTCCTCCACTGGGGGTGTTGTGTTGCTCACTGAACTCCTTTGATGCTGGTGTGTGTCTGTGACTGGAAGATGGTGCCTTCCCATTCTCTCCTCCCCAAGGAGGGGAACTCCTACCTGCCACTGTTCCGGAAGGCATCACAGAAAAGCAAGCGATATCCCCTCCTGTGTGGCAGGCTTCAGTCAGATCCCTGCCCTCAACCTGTCTGTGCCCGGACTGTCAGGGAGCCCAGTGTCACAGTTCTCCCGTGGCTTATCTCTGGCCTGTGGCTGGGATTCAAAGCTCCAAATTTTAAAGGAACAGGCAGGGCAAAGACCTGCTCCCTTCCCTGAAGGGGAACCTAGTGCCAGTGTATCCCAGAAAAGCAGTCGCATGGCTTCTCAGGTGCCTGGAGTCCATGGTGAAGCACAGTGAAAGCTGCAACCAGGTTATCTGCCCTCTGTGTCCTCATCCTTTGCTGTTGAATGGCTGCCCAGTGGTGCCTGGCAGGGCTTTGTCCTTGGAGAGGCAATATATTGTCTCCCAAATGTGCTCCAGGAAGGGAAATGTTCTTTCTCAACGTGACCCAGGGGATCCTCACAACCCGCTGTCTGCCCTCTGCTCCTTGGTTTCCACCTTCCCCTCCTCCCCAGGAGAACCTTTGCCACCCTGATTGTTTCTGGTGAATGGCACAAACTTCTAAAACCTCAGAATCTGAGCTCCACCATTTGCAAAAAACTTACCATAGTTAATTCCTTTTGATTCCCCAGCCAGTGTTCTCAGGCGAGTGTTTTTCTTGGAAGGCTACTTTCTCTCCTCTTCCCTTCTCTTTGTGAGAAGGACCCCATATGGTTATTTTTAGAAATATTTTTTTTAACGCTAAAATAATTTTAAATCTATAGAAAAGCAGCAAAATTAGTATAGATAGCTCTGGTGTAACCCAACTCAGCATTTTAAAAAATTTTGCCAAACTTGGTTTCTCTCTCTTCCCACAACCCTCTGCGTGTGTGTGTGTGTTTTTTTCTTTTTGTATTTTTTTATTAATTTTTTATTTTTTATAAACATATATTTTTATCCCCAGGGGTACAGGTGTGTGAATCGGCAGGTTTACACTGTGTGTGTGTTTCTATCATCCCTGCCATCTCTTCCTCTCTCTTGCTTTCCTTTTTTCTCATCTATTATCTTAACCTCCTGAGAGTTGGTATCAGTATTATAATTCTCACAATTTGGAAGTAGACTTTTAAAGAGAATGCGCGAAAGGAATCCATCAAAATCCTTGAGGAGAACACGGGCAGCAACCTCTTCGACCTCTGCCGCAGCAACATCTTCCTAGGAACAACGCAAAAGGCAAGGGAAGCAAGGGCAAAAATGAACTATTGGGATTTCATCAAGATCAAAAGCTTTTGCACAGCAAAGGAAACAGTTAACAAAATCAAAAGACAACTGACAGAATGGGAGAAGATATTTGCAAACGACATATCAGATAAAGGACTAGTGTCCAGAATCTATAAGGAACTTAGCAAACTCAACACCCAAAGAACAAATAATCCAATCAAGAAATGGGCAGAGGACATGAACAGACATTTCTGCAAAGAAGACATCCAGATGGCCAACAGACACATGAAAAAGTGCTCCATATCACTCGGCATCAGGGAAATACAAATCAAAACCACAATGAGATATCACCTCACACCAATCAGAATGGCTAAAATCAACAAGTCAGGAAATGACAGATGCTGGCGAGGATGCAGAGAAAGGGGAACCCTCCTACACTGTTGGTGGGAATGCAAGCTGGTGCAGCCACTCTGGAAAACAGCATGGAGGTTCCTCAAAATGTTGAAAATAGAACTGCCCTATGACCCAGCAATTGCACTATTGGGTATTTACCCTAAAGATACAAATGTAGTGATCCAAAGGGACACATGCACCCGAATGTTTATAGCAGCAATGTCCACAATAGCCAAACTATGGAAAGAACCTAGATGTCCATCAACAGATGAATGGATCAGGAAGATGTGGTATATATACACAATGGAATACTATGCAGCCATCAAAAGAAATGAAATCTTGCCATTTGCGACAACATGGATGGAACTAGAGCGTATCATGCTTAGCGAAATAAGTCAAGCAGAGAAAGACAACTATCATATGATCTCCCTGATATGAGGAAGTGGTGATGCAACATGGAGGCTTAAGTGGGTAGAAGAATAAATGAAACAAGATGGGATTGGGAGGGAGACAAACCATAAGTGACTCTTAATCTCACAAAACAAACTGAGGGTTGCTGGGGGGAGGGGGTTTGGGAGAACGGGGTGGGATTACGGACATTGGGGAGGGTATGTGCTTTGGTGAGTGCTGTGAAGTGTGTAAACCTGGTAATTCACAGACCTGTACCCCTGGGGATAAAAATATATGTTTATAAAAAATAAAAAATTTAAAAAATAATAATAATAATAAAAATAAAGTTCAAGTCAAAAAAAAAAGAGAAAGAAAAAAAAAGAGAATGCTGTGTCTCTAAGAATAAAATTAAAAAATATATATACATTTTTTAGGATTTTATTTATTTATTTGACAGAGTGATCACCAGTAGACAGAGATGCAGGCAGAGAGAGAGGCAGAGAGAGAGAGGAGGAGATGCGGGACTCGATCCCAGGACCCTGTGATCATGACCTGAGCCAAAGGCAGAGGCTTTAACCCACAGAGCCACCCAGGCGCCCCTAAAATAAAAATATTTTTAAAAATTAAAGAAGATCTGAGGCTTGGAAGAATAGCTGTTTTGATCAATACAGGTCAGAGTCAGCAAATATAGTGTTTAACTTGACATTTAACATTTAACTTGAAATTAAACCTTTATACCATGATATGCCACCTGAATTTTTGGACGAAACACTGATGAGACAATTTTTTTTTTCCCCAGGTACTGTAACAATTAGGTATTTTTCTAAGTGTTAATTTAAGATCCCTAACATCCCACGGTTGGCTCTGTCCACAAATTTTTTCTTATTTTTCTATTGAAGGTCAGGTGTCGTGAAACTATGGTTCAGAGAATATATCTGACCTGTTGCCTGTTTTTATATATAGGGTAGGCACAGTAAATTAAGGATGGTTTGCAATTAAAAAAAAAACATTGAAAAATTAAGAATAATATTTTGTGACATGTGCAAAAATATATAAATTTTGAACATTTTGATGTCCATAAATAAAGTTTTATTGGAGCCCAACCAGACTATTTCACTTATATGTCATCTGTGGCTGTTTTGCATTACAATGGCCAAGTTGCATAGTTGTGACAGAGAAAATGTGCCCCATAAGGCCTAAAATGTTAGTATATAGCATTTTAGAGAAACAAACGAAAATTGTCAACACCTACTTAAGGTGATACAAGGTAATCTGTCTCCTTCTCTAACTGTGGAATGATTGATGGTGGTCCCCAAATATAAGTTTTCTACTTTGGGGTGCTGGGAGCCTGTTTTCCTCTGGTATCTCGGTGAAGTACGATATGTATGACGAGTCGAGTTATGAAATATAAAGAACTGCTCCCCATTACATTTCTCCCCCTCCCTTGGGAGTTAAACGGCCTCTGCCTTCTATACAATTCTCTTCCAATGGTATCATTCCAAGCCCAATTTTTCCCAGATGAACAAAAAGTATTCAGATGGATAATGGCCAAAATGCCTTCTCTGTGAGACTGGGTTCTCCAAGGGTCACATGGTTCATTTCACCCTGCAGATTTTTCATTCACTGGGAACAGATGGGTGCAATGCTTGGTAAAGGAGTTCTCAACCCTCCTAGGGAGAAATGTTTGGAGGCATTTGAAAAACTTTTTTTTTTTTTCCCTTAAAAACTGAAAACCAACTATCAACATTTAATGGGTAGTAGGTGAAGGGGGTATGGAACCTCATGCAAGGCATGTGACATTGAAAAATTATCCCTTCAAAGATTTCAATACACACTCATTCAGAAATATTGTTTTAAAGTACTAAAAACAAAAACAAGAACTTTTATTGTCAGTCTTTCAAGACACAGTAAAAAAGGATATGGTGCCCATCTGGCTCTGCAACAATGCACTATAGTAAAATAATGACACTCAGCTAGATAATGACAAGTGTTCAATGATCCCAGTCCTGTGTAGTTTTATTGCAACCATTTGGAGACAAATTTTAGATGACTTACTGTTTTTGTTTTTGTTTTTATAAATAAGGTTAATTTAATTAAAACAACCTATTGTACTATTTTTATAAATTTTGCAGAATTATTCCATTTTAATTTAATACAAGTAATTTAATTTAATACAATTTAATTTAATAAATTGTTCCATTTTAATTTAATACAGACACACAACTGTCTTCTATCTGAAAACCATGACCTTTTTAGTTTTATTTCTATATATTCCTGAGATGAAAAATCTTTTTTTAGCCAATGGCTAGTAGGCTTATAGCATCAAAGACTTTAGCCCTCACAGAGGTACGGGTAATACTGTTAATGGACTAACTAAATTGAAACACATTTATTTGAATTCCACATTACAATTGACCAATCATTCTCCATTCTCAGTAAATAGATCAATGTTCAACCTATAGAGGGTAGACCTACTAAAGTCAGGTATTTTAACAGAACATGTAATGAAAAGGATTCCAAGAATTTTAAGCTGAGCTGGAAAAACAAACCCAGAATGGATTAAGGGTAGTTTTAGTATGGTTGATAATCTTCCCTCTTTGCTCTATAAGCTATTAGCAGAGAACGAGAGATACAATTTTGGTTTGGGATGTCTAATTAATTCACAACCTATTACTAATTTATCATCTATGTGTATGCCACTTATAGATCATGAATCATTTTGACTATCTCTTTTCATTCCTAAACCTGTGAAAGGACATTTTATTATTTCTGTGAGCTTTTAATCCAAAATAAAACTGTAGTTCTTTGGGCATAGGCAGATTGTGAGAAAAAAAAAAAAAAAAAAAACCCATTGAGAAGATAAGCACATTCCTGATTAGTTTAGATATTTTGAGTCAGAGTGGAAGGGTTGCAAGGAGATTCTCAGAGTTCCTGGCTCACCCCTTGGGTACTATTTCCCACAGAATCTTTTCGTGTCTATACCATCCAATCCATTTCAATATATGCCTCTATAATTTTATTAATGTTCAAAAGGCATCCGAGAAGTTTGGTCATACTTTATGTAAAAATGAAATTCTGCTATAATATAAGTTTTGTCCATATAAGGCATGGCCCAATATATTTTACCTGTTTGTCACAGGAAGTTCAATGCCTTAAGGCATGAAAGGTAAAAGCCAATCCTAGTCATTCTGGTTTGGGCATCTGATCGGATTTCACAAAACCATGTTCATTTTAAGGCTGACTTCCTTCACAGTCACAACCCAGTTTACGTGCACATTTTCTGCCTCTTCAACTTCTACCATCTGCCTTAAGGGGACAACTATAGCATTTTCACAGTGAACATTTTCCTGAGACTTGATGTTTGTTTTTAGGAGCCATTAGGGTTTGATTTTTAATCTGTTAGACATTGGTTATCCACAGAAATTGGTCTGTACAAACCTTGATTTGAGATTCTAATCATTAAAATACCAGTGGCCAGACCAACATCTGTATGAATAAAGATCATATCCATGTAAGTTGGACTCCTTAACACATGCCAAGTGTGTATTTTTTAATTATGTTGTTTCTGCACAATTACACTAGGCCACTTCATTCTCTTTTCTAAAGACTCGCCTAAGACCATGGATCAGCTGATACCAACTATTGGCTTTGGCAGTAGAAGGTGAGGAGCCATCTATAAATCACTCAGTAGCTCTACTATCTAAGGGCAGTACCATCTAGGAGATTAGCTTCCAGGATCCTCTTAGTGCACCTTATCTGTTAAAGGAAGAAATTGCTCTTTCCCAGGGACAGGGTCTAGTAAAGCAGCCAGAATTACAAAAAGAAATACAATTTTCATGATGTTGAGCTGTGCCTTAATTTACCCATGCAACTTCAATTAAAGGGAGTTTCATGTGCCTTAAGACAACGAAATAACTCATTTCTAGAAAGCCTGAGTAAGCGTACTCATTTGTATGTAATATATTTGTAAGTATAATTACTTGAATACTTTCTACACTCAGACACAAAGATGTGAGTACTTTGATTTAATTAATCTTTAAAGTAATCCTGTAAAATAAGTACCATTATTATCACCATTATATGGATAAAGGTTCAGAAAAGTTAATCGCCTCAGACTCGGATAGTCAGTAAAAGTTAGAGCTGGAGCTAAAATCCAGGACTACTGGATCTGGGATTTAAAGTAGAAGAGGAAGCAAATAAAATAACTTTAGAATCCAGGATATTGTTTTGGAAGATCAGGCCTCACTAGGATAACAGAGCAGTTGAGAGCCAACCTAATCTGCTCACTAGTAGCTTTTATGGAAGCACTGCATTGGATGAAATTTAAAAAGACAAATTTAATTTACTTTACTATTTTGCTTAGGCTGGAGCTATTTACCTGTTGTTACCTCAAATCCTGTAAGTTTGAAATCATTGAAGTCAAGTTAAAATGTGATTTGAAATCAATTTCTGAAATTATATCTTATCTTGTATTCCCTACCACCTCCCCATGGGAACAAATTTCCTGGTGTTCATTAAACTTTCTACATAAGCCTTTGGCTTCCATTTCTTAATTTTACCATTATTATTAAGTAGTAGTTATTTTCCAACAAATTAACAGGTAGATGAAATATTTACATAAATAAAGGGTCATTATTAGAAGGTATAAGGCTAATGATAGAGATACCCACAGGTTGCCCTCGGTATCTGAGATATAGTTCCTTACCCAACAATGGCACTATCATTAAGTCGGGTAATTAAAACATTGCTCTATTCTTTCACGTTTTTTAATAATCATGAGTATCATGTTAAAATTAAGTTTTACTTAATATACTTAAAGACTGAGAACTCAAAACTCTGGAAGACTATAGGTAAAAATATTTAACTTCATGAAACAAATGAATGCACTGTAAATTTATTTCTAAAGTCTTTGTGCAAAGTTAGATGATTAAATTGAGGTTGTACCATAGTTTTTCAGCTTCAGAACTACTGCTCAATATGCATTTTCAACTGTCAATCAAATTATGTTATTTCACGTAAAGGAAGGCATTGGAACTGTAATTCTTCTGGTGAAGGCCTAGCATTTCTGGAGTTAACAGGTGACAGGGACCAGTCAGTACTGTCATTATGCTTTCTGCATGAGTTCTGAAATTATAGTTGTATGATTAGATCGAGAGGACTTAAAATGCCAGAAAGAAAAACTGAGGGAAAAGTAACTCAGGAGAGACCATAAAGTGTATGAAATTTGTTATGGTATATATTTGAGGGTAACTGCTCAGTGAAAATATGACAATTTTGCCAAAACTAGAATTAGTAGTCTATGTAAGAAACTATTTGATACAGCAAAATATAGTACAGCAATATCAAAAGAACAACAATTTTCTGTTTTAAGCTATTTGGCCATAATCTTTTCCTGGTAAAGGATCTAGCATTTATATACTTCTCCACTGACAGACACATAGGTTGTTTCCATATCTTGGCTATTATAAATAATGTTGCAATGAATACAAGAATATAGATATCACTTGGAGCTATGTTGATTTCATTTCCTTTGGTTAGATATCTGGAAGAGGGATTGCTGGTTCATGTGGTAGTTAAATTTCTTTTTTAAAAAACTTCCAAACTAGTTCCCATAATGCCTGAACCATTTTATATTCTCACCAACAGTGGACAAGGGTTCAACATGGATGAATCCGGAGGACATCATGCTAACTGAAATAAGCCGGGTATTGAATAAACACATTACATGATCTCATTTATATGTGTAATCTAAGAAAGTCAGGTTCATAGAAACAGAGAGTAGAGTGGTGGTTTCTAGGCCTGGGGGAGGTGTGGAAAATAAGGAGAAGATATGTGTCAAAGAGCACAGTGTTTCAGTTACGCAGAATAAATAAATTCAGAGATATAAGGCATGACATGGGGACATTAGTTAATATACAATATTCTATAGTGGAAATTTGCTAAGAGAGTAGATTTCAGGGGCACAGTAACTGTGAGAAAATGGATTTGTCAATTAGCCTAATGATTAATAACATATATAATATCCTACATCAGGCATAAAAAGACTATCAATAAATAGTAACAATATTGATATTATTGCTGTCATTTTTGCTATTTTTGTCATTGTTAACAATTATTAACAAAGTCATAACAGTAGTTATCAGGTTATCTTTTAGTCTGATTCAGCATTTTGCCTTGCCTAAAGTCTCACAGAAAAAATTGAGACTATAAATTGTGTGCTTACATGAGATTCCCCTTTTATACTTATAAAATTATTCATATCAAACTAAAATCTATACCCAAGAATTTCTTACAAACTCCCTGTTCTTCTTTTTCCTCAGTCCAGAATTTTCCAATGTTTTCACTGAAAAACATCAGTCATTTTAGAAATTACAAATCTCTTCGCTTCTATATAATTTTTATAGATCTTGGATTCCCCTCAAGATATATTTTGACCCCCTTTCATTCCTGAAACTTTTGACCTCATATTTATGGTTTCATTCTCTCAAATTCTCTTTCTCTTAGTTAATTGTTCTCTCCAGTAACAATTTTGTTGGCTCATCCTACAATCACCTAGTTAAAAACTGGTGTTTGGAAGTGCAGTAATCCTTTCTCTACTTGTGTTTGTCTCTACACAATTGTCCTTAACATTTGCTGGAAAAATTATTGTCCATAGAATTGTTTAAATAACTTGCTTCAGCCACATTCTGAAACTTTTTAAACCATTTTATTATTTTTATTATTTCTTATTATTATGTTCAATTAGCCAGCATATAGTACATCATTGTTTTTGATGTAGTGTTCAATGATTCATTAGTTGTGTATGACATCCAGTGTTCATTACCCTGTTCTCATTCTGAGATTTTCATTTAGTAATTCTTGGATAAGGGTCTGAAAAGTACAGTTGTAAACTCTCCAACAAATTATTGATATGCAACCAAGTTGAGAACTACTGTCTACCCATTCTCTATGGGCTAACGCATCCAATCACAGTACTACAAATCTGACTCCATCGGACAGCCCCTATGCAACATTTCTAAGAAGAGAAATATATATATTTGAAACACAAGGAGTGCTTAATGAACTCAGTAAATGAAAGAAGGAATAAACGGGTTACCCTAAGTGCAAACTAAATCAGAATTTAAAAGGTTATTGAAGATGAGAATGAACTGGCTTCTTGACCTTATCATTGGCCAACTTATTTTCATATTATCATCAAGTAGGAAAAAGGAAATATATGAGAACACTGAATAGAAAATTACTTCAATATCAAAATATCAACTTGCTGTTAACTACTTGTGAAAACCCCCAAACAGCAAGCTTTTGGCTTAGAATCTATATTTGTAACATTGACAACAAGATTATTAAATAAACCAGTAAAATATGATTTCATGCTATTGTGTTTACTAAATTGCAGATAACCAGTTTCTTTGTGAAACCAAAAGAATGTCAAAGTGCTGCTATATGTCACAAACTCTGGCGCCAGTTCTCAAGATGTTTAACTTTAAAATGTATCCTTAGTAAACAAAAGAATTTGAGAAACTTGGCAGAAAGTTAAACTGCCTACAGATGCAGACAATCATTTTCTAAAAGCCTCAAGTGTCAATTCTACTTTGGTTTCAGTGTGGCACAGAGTCTGTCTCTGTTATTTGATGGATCTACAGCTTTCATACCCAGTAGCCTTCTCACCTGTACAAAGTGTGTAGAGTGAATCCTGTTTAAAAGCATAAACTTGGGCGCCTGGGTGGCTCAGTGGGTTAAGCCGTTGCCTTCGGCTCAGGTCATGATCTCAGGGTCTTGAGATCAAGGCCCGCATCGGGCTCTCTGCTCAGCAGGGAGCCTGCTTCCTCCTCTCTCTCTGCCTGCCTCTCTGCCTGCTTGTGATCTCTCTCTGTCAAATAAATAAATAAAATCTTAAAAAAAAATAAAAAAAATAAAAGCATAAACTTATCATAAGTTGATTTTGCCATATTTGTCATAATCAGAGTCAAGATAATGTTATTTTCAATAGATGTCATTTATTGCAATGCAACTTTATTCTTTATTAAATTATATATTCTCCAAAAGAAAGAGTTTGTAATTATCACATATGATGCATCAAAAATTGAAAAGTGGCACATTATGAGATCAGGAAGAATTGTGTTTTGTTTAGTAGCCATGTGATCTTAGGCAGTTTACTTAACTTGCATTGCTGTCCTGAGGATTTGCTGGTATGTGCAGCTGACAAATAGAAGATAATCAATTAATGGAAACAATAATTATTATGGGACTTAGGTTATAGAATGATGTTTTATTATATTACCATCTTAGTTTAGATGTGGAGTGTCCGAAATGATTGTTATACATGTAAACCATTTAGACAGGCTTCTAGATGCTGTGGCATATAGAGAAAATTATGAGATGGTTGAATAAATTCATGGTTCAATAAATATTTTAAACATCTCATTACAAGATGACTCATTTATCTTTTTATTGGATAGAAATTTGATATTAATTAGTTCCACAAGAATGATGAGTCTTGGGCGCCTGGGTGGCTCAGTGGGTTAAGGTGCTGCCTTCGGCTTGGGTCATGATCTGCGGGTCCTGGGATCGAGTCCCGCGTCAGGTTCTCTGCTCGGTGGGGAGCCTGCTTCCTTCTCTCTCTCTGCCTGCCTCTCTGCCTACTTGTGATCTCTACCTGTCAAATAAATAAATAAATAAAATCTTTAAAAAAATAAAAAGAATTATGAGTCTTACTTGATGAATAAATGAGACATACAAATAGGTGTAATATAAAGTGAAAATATAGAACTATAATTAAGAGAAATAAGGTTCAGGAACATGACTATGTAATATATTTCTTTCTTTCTGTTAATCCCCAAGTGAACTCCTTATCAGCAGGTAAGGAAGTAGAAGCATATTCGGTAGACATTTGGAGAAGGTAACTCTTAAACTATAAATCCTCTATCTTTACCTTATCCTACTTTTTATTTCTCTCTAACATCTTCTTTGAGCATCTTTGAAAAATTATAGTTGTAATTGAGAGGAGTGATTCTACACAAACATAGAAAAATGCAGATTATGCTAAAGTCAAAAGTCATTTTTAAACATGGATTATCTTTTGACTTCACGGTTTAAATAACATTTTATTTATTTAAGCAAAAAGAGAAAATTATCTAAGTCTTATACAGCCTCTTGATTTTTGTATTATTCATGTTATTAGGATATTTGAGATAATAACCCATTGTCTCAAAAATTTCATGGAAGCCATTTTTAGAAAAAAACACACGGAGTAATTTTTAGTACTCAATATTTATATTCTAAAATCTACTCTTTACCTGATGATACCTCGTGTTCAGTCGTACTTCATTTTTAACACTTTATCTCTAGGTTGGTAGACTGTACCAAGTGATGAGATAGTAAGCACCATAGAAGGTATTTAAAATTATGCTTAATTTGCCGCTGCCTTCAGCTCAGGTCATGATCTCAGGGTCCTGGGATCGAGTCCCGCATCCGGCTCTCTGCTCAGCAGGGGGCCTGCTTCCCTTCCTCTCTCTCTGCCTGCCTCTCTGCCTACTTGATATCTCTCTCTGTCAAATAAATAAATAAAATCTTTAAAATAAATAAATAAATAGATAAATAAATAAATAAAATTGTGCTTAATTTGAAAATACTTGCTTTTATAAACACCTTAGAAGAAATAATAGAACATTTCTATGGCTGTTGAAGTGCTCATCGTTGACTTAGTCTTTGTAATAAAGACTAATAAAGTAGAAGTATTGTTTAATGTTTGCTTAATATTTTACTTTTCTAGATTTTATAACATTATCTGTGGAAAAGATACATACTGCATGTTCTGTTAATACATATGAAAAAAAAATTCTTGAAAATGATAGTTCATAAAACTACTATTTATATATGAACTTTAATTTCCTTACATTATACTTATTCAACAAGTGCCAATGATATGGATGCAGCCTCAGGATACGTTAATTTTAAATAAATAATGTAATTTTCTCTAAATTAACTTATTTTTAAATGTTATTTTAAACATACTTCTGTAACAAAAAATATCCTAGGGCCTTAATGAAAGACAGACTTTGGGAAATAAAAGATTTTAAGGCATTCTACAAATAGAATTAAAAACAAACCTATATCTATTAAAATAAAATAAAATGACATAGGGTCATTTTAATGACTTAGATAATTATAAAATGCTATAGTATACTTACTGTTTAAGGGCAGAGAGTACTGATTTAGACAAGAATGGTTTCAAATTCTTTTTCTTCACCTCCTAGTATGTAACATTCAACATTTTTAATAACCTCTGTATGCTTGAGTGTTTGCATTGATAAAATGAAAAATTTAGTATTTTCTAGGACATAAAACTTTTTCCGGATAAAATATGATTATCTGTTTTTTTTTTTATCAACCTATCTACTTACCTACCTCTTGCTGTCTCTCTCTGTCTCTCTCTCCCTCCAAGTATAATGTGGTAAAGACTGCTAGCCTCTTCCAATATCTGTTCCTCCCTTTACTCATGGTAACAGGAATTCCAGCTTTCAGCTAGGTATATTCATTCAGGATAGAGATAAAATTTCCAAAATGCCTTTCAATGAATTTTGGTCATATGACTGGGTTCTGAATAATGGAATGCAAGTTGAGTGCCAAGTAGGAACTTCTGGAAGCTTTCCATAAAATATAGTTAATGCACAAGTTTTGTCTCTTTTATTCCTTAGTCTTTATTCTGTTCTCTTACCTAGAATGTGGATGTGATATTGGATCTTGTTCCTCTACTTTGGAAGAGGGTAATTAAGGTCATTATCTAGGATTAGTGGGGCAGTCTAGAAAGAGTCTACATCCTTGAGGATTTATAGAACAAAAAGAAACACAATCCTGGATTTCCTACTTCTGGATTTTTATGTGAAGTAGAGAAAATTTTCTATTTTTTATAAGACTCCCTTATATCTGATTACTATTACTTACGGGTATTATATATAGTAATATTCCAGAGCTTAAACAGAGACATGAGTGTTTTGTGTAAAAGAATTATGATAAGCACAGGAGTGTTAAAGTGAAAACTCAGTTTCTCTTTCCATACAAGGCAGAGGTGGGCAATGAGCTGAAAAGACAAGAAAACTGTTCAACAAGTTTTGGATTTAGGATTTAAGGTGTTGTCTTTTATTTTCTGGCATTTCATATGTCATTTACTAATAATTATTTCTGCCATATTTGAAAACTGGGAAATGTGCTCAAGAAATGACTGAATTAGAGGTTACTGAGCTTGCTGAATTGAGCAGGGATACCAAACTGAACTTAGCAGTAAGGAATGTGGTTGCCTGGAGTTAGCTCATTGATATTCAGAGATATTAAAAAAAAAATGGGGTGACTTTTGAAAATATTTATGTTTTAAGTTTCTTGGTAAGATCTTTTGAAGTTCTTGAAAAGATAAATGTCTATAGCTTATATATCTAGTTTTTGGTGTTGTATATGTTTCGCACATGTTAACAGTGTATAATGACTCTGATCACATACCCTGTAGATTAAAAGTAGCAGTCTAGAGTGAAGCACTTAAGAAGGATTTTGTTTGTCCAGTGACCCAGGGATGATGGTGAGTTAATTTTCTGTTGCTAAGGTAACAAATTAGCACAAATTCAGTGATTTAAAGGTAAGGTAACAAATTAGCACAAATTCAGTGATTTAAAGGTAAGGTAACAAATTAGCACAAATTCAGTGATTTAAAGCATCACACATTTATTGTATTACAGCTCTGGATGTCAGAAGTCTGACAGGTCTCACTCCTTGGGCTAAAATCAAGGTGTCGGCAGGTCTGTGCAGGTCTGCATTTCTTTCTGGAAGAATTCTCTTGCCTTGTTTAACTTCTAGTGGATGCCTGTGTTTCTTGACTTGTGATACCCTTACTCCATCTCCAAAGCTGACAAATCATTAGAGATACTCTCCCCAAATCAAGGTCTTTAACTTAATCACATCTACAGTATTTTATTGCCATGTAAGGTAATAGATACACAGGTTACCAAGATTGGGCATAAATATCTTTATTAGGCATGAGTACTAAAGAGATTCATGAAACATTGCATTATTATCTCTAAGTTTCTTTCCGTGTATATATATTCTGATACACTATATATGACTCAGGGACCATTAAGTTTTGAATAATTATATATTTTCACTGCTTACTTTGAGGGCTTTAAAAAAAAAAGATTTTATTTATTTATTTGACAGACAGAGATCACAAGTAAGCAGAGAGGCAGGTGGCGGGGGCGAGGGGGTGGGGAAGCAGGCCCCCAGCACAACAGAGAGCCCAATGCAGGGCTTGATCCCACAATCCTGGGACCCATGATCTGTGACAAAGAAAAAGGCTTATCCAAACTGAGCCACCCAGGCACCCGGAGGGCTGTTTTTGCTACCAGGGAAATAGAACCATTCTTATCTAAAAACTGACTCTAAGAAGTTGATTGATACCTATTGAGTGATAATCAGAGATGATGAAAAAAAAAATTCGAATGGTGGAGACTCTTCTCAAGCAAGAAGGATCATCTATAAATTCTGGAGCCCTAATAATTAGACTCTCCATTCACATTAACTTCACATTCCATATTCATTTTTTTTTTAAAGATTTTTTCTTTATTTATCTGACAGAGATCACAAGTAGGCAGAGAGGCAGGCAGAGAGAGAGGAGGAAGCAGGCTACCTGCAGAGCAGAAAGCCCGATGTGGGGCTCGATCCCAGGACCCCGGGATCATGACCTGAGCCGAAGGCAGCGGCTTAACCCACTGAGCCACCCAGGTGCCCCTCCATATTCATTTTTATAGCATTAAATAAACACATTTACATATGCTTGTAATTGCACTTAAGAATATCTATACATATGAATAACTATATATTTGTCACATCCAATTTCTTTTTAGGATCAACTTTATTTAAAATACATAAAACTGGCAAATTTGTGTTTTTGAAATTTAGGATTCACTTTTATGGCTTACATACTAAAGGAATATTTGTGATTGCTATTACTGGTAGAAACATGTAATTATATATGAGAACATTTTACCAAACTATAGAGGGTAGTTAGAGTTATATGACTATATGTATAAAATGAAATGAAAGTATATAAAATGAATATATAAATGAAATATATATATAAAATGAAATGAAAGAAAAAGAAAACTTGGATGCTTTTGTTATTCATAATATAGTCACAAATGCAATAAAACTTGAAAGCAATTCAAGTGTTTTTTTTTTTTAACTTCTGTTATAATTTAATCAAGGAATCAGTAGATAGTCACTATATGATTAAAAAAGATTCCAAAAGAAAAAAAGGAAGTCATATGGTTGCATAAGCCTGTGGGTTCAAATGTTTACTCTTGTATACATTTCCAACAGATCCTTTATTTATTTTCTCTGGGTTCACTATCTGATGGCTCACAACTCATCTCTTTCCCAAATGTTACAAACGCTTTCAAATAATTGTTTTTGCTATCGTCTCAAAATTTGAACATATATATGATTTATTTTGATAAGGCCAGTAATTAAAAATACTTTTCTTAAGCCAAATAAGAAGTGTTCACCCATTCCTAAGAATTGTACCTACACCTGTGCCTGGCCTTTGCCCTTTTTGGTGATCACTTTTTTATACAAATGTTTAATCAATCAAACAAAAAGGGACAGTCTCTCTTTGAAACTAAATTCTGTTGTTCTACAACGCACAAAGTTATTTTCCACACAAGATGTAACTATTTACAGAAGAACTATATAAATCAACATGCTTCTCATGTAGGCTTAGGTGTATTCATTTTATTTTTCATGCTTTTAAAAATATTGATGAGGGCACCTGGGTGGCTCAGTGGGTTAAGCCTCTGCCTTCAGCTCAGGTCATGATCTCAGGGTCCTGGGATGGAGCCCTGTATCCCCAGCAGGAAGCCTGCTTCCCCCCTTCCCTGACTCTGCCTACCTCTCTGTCTACTCTGTCAAATAAATAAAGTCTTAAAAAAATAAAAATATTCATGAAATATAAGTCATTAAATATCATCTACTAACTAATTAATCTGTATTCTTATGTTTTAAAACCTATATGCAGAGGAGAATTGTGTTCCCCTCCTGTTTCTGAATTAGAGGCTTTTGGAAGATTCTTATTAAAATATGGAAAAGCAAGAAGAAAGATACCTTTCAGAGAGAAAGGTGCTTTATTGATCGCTAGATGACTTTTAGTTAGTTTACATTATATTTAGAATCCACTTATTTTTATAGGAAGCACTAAGCACATTATTTTCGATAGTAGTTGCCTCCTGTATTCATTGGGTGGTTTCCATGCCTACCTAGCATATTTGAAGAGGCAGCTGTAAAGCTCTTATGATCTTTCAGAGACAAATTACTTCAAAAGAAACATACTGTGTATGTTTAAGTGCACACAATAAGCCCATGTAGGAAGTCAGGTAATCTGCAAGAGAAGAGATATAACACACTCCCTGTGTTTGAGGTATATATTATGACCTAGTATGCTACTAAATCTTAAAATATCATCAAGAAAGACAACAGGATCAACTTGGGAGATACAGAAACAGCACATCATATGACTACAGAAAGATAAAGACCAGTATTATTTCTGTATGCATGAATTTGTACATGTGTGTATGCATATTTATTTCTGTTTTATGTCTTTTGCCTATCCACCTTGGGTTTTTTACCACTATCTTCTGGAAAATTCATTATTCATTCTATGTCCTGTTGGGGTGGCTTATCATGTTTTCCAGGTTCTTGTGCTTTTGGAGTGGGTCAAGCGTATTTCTGTATACTTTTGGCCTTAGTGGTTGAGTTAAATTGCAGACATATATTTCAATCAACAAGAACATGATGTAATCAAAGCCAAATGGTGTTTTCTGATATTTTACTTGTTGGAAATGGAAATATAAAGTCCTCTTTCTTTTAAAATTGAAGTTATAAGAATGTGTCTGTTTTCTTGACAAATAGAAAATCTACATCATAATGAAGTAAAAGCAAAACTCAGGGAGAAGCACAGACAAGCAGGAAAGAGAAATTGAAAGTGCAAAGAGAATCCTGGTGTCGTCGTTTGGGGGCTCAACCTTCAGCAATAACTGAAAATCTACCCCCATTTCTTTCTTGTCAAATAGCCAATGTATTTGCCTTTAAAAATTAGGTTATCATGTGCTGTCACCAGAAGCCCAAAACGTCTTCACTAATATAGGACTTCTTATTAGCAGTGAAATGTCCAATTGCTATACTGTAAATTATAGAATGAGCTGAATTAAATTAGGATGGATTGTAAGGGTTATACTGTTCCTTGCTGAGAAGTTACAATCACTGCAAAACAGCTGGTTAGTATATCAATCAGTTGTGCCTTGTAATTTAGGCTGCATGCCTACCAAATGTGGAGCTCTTGGCATTTAATAGAACAATAGCAAGATGCTAAATTTTGTTGTTCATAACTAGGGACCTTCAGAAAGTTCAAATAAGTATGGGAAAAAATTAGATTCACGCTGGTCTATTTTTTAAACAAAAAAGGTAAAGCATATAATTCTGTTGTGAGAGATCATTACATTTTGTAGCCTAGGCAGCATACCAGAACAGCTAATGTGTTTAAAAAAAAAATGTTCATCATCAAATGACTAAAAACTTAATAATTAGTAAAATCGGGACTCAAACATTTTCAGGGTAATAAAATTTTGTCATATGAGAACATTTATGAAATAATTTGATTTCTTCCTGAATAACAACAACAACAAAATAAACCAAACAAACAAAAAAAACTTTGTTGAAAAGTTTAATGCAATGGAGCACGTCTTTGTGTTATCGGGAAATTGAGCTCTAATTTAGAGCCACCCAAACAAAGATGGAAAGAGTACCAAGTTCTGCTGGTCAGAGATATATACCACAAGGATGGGCTCTGGTTCACACAGGATTATATTTGTAAGAACTCTTTTACGTTGTTCACTACCCCATAAATTGTCCAGGAGTTAAAAATACCAGAAGCTGGGGCACCTGGGTGGCTCAGCGGGTTAAAGCCTCTGCCTTTGGCTCAGGTCATGATCCCAGGGTCCTGGGATCCAGCCCCGCATCGGGCTCTCTGCTTGTGGGGAGCCTGCTTCCTCCTCTTTCTCTGCCTGCCTCTCTGCCTATTTGTGATCTCTGTCTGTCAAATAAATCAATAAAATCTTAAAAAAAAAATACCAGAAGCTACCTTAGATATTAATGTGTTTTAGTTGCTAGTTAAATCCCCAAACTAGCAATCAAGTTCCCATTATTTTTAAGGGTTTTTTGTTGTTGTTGTTGTTGTTTTGTTTTGTTTTTTTTTTTTTTTTAGAAAAACAAACAGCCCCCATTGCTGTGACAGCAAATATTGGGATGGTTATATAGCATCTTGCTCTAAAGAGAAATCTTTCTTTACCTCCCCTTTACCTCCCCTCCACAGTGAATAAAGAGAGATCCTCCCAGAGGAAGTACAGTTAGAAGCCACTTCTTGTTATTGTCCTATCCTCTGTCACATAATGATGATCCTAGACTTCTACTCCAATTTCTAGAAGAGGGAAGCAAGGTTGACATGTTGCCTAGCCCCCTGAATAAGACATGGAGTTTTCAAAAAAGAGGATTCCACCACCAAAGTAAGAGGAGTGGTAAACAATGTTAGCAAAATTAACAACAGCAACAAAAGCTGCTTATATCTACTGCTTTCTTTATCTTGGCTCTTTGTTATAAAGAGTATGGTTTCCCATACTATCCAAAAGTAGAGGATTCTTAGGAAATCTTCTGTGAGCCAAATCAACCAAAGGGAAGAAGCAATCACCATTAATTTATATGGAAAAAAACCCGAGCTTTCCCAGACCCAAAAAATAACCTCTGTTAGGCTTTTGTGATACCTTCATGCACATCTTGCCAACAGATGTGCAAAATAAACTGAGATTAAGCACAGATGCTCAGAGACACAGTTCTTGAAGCTGAGATAATGAGTGTAATTCCAAGGGCAGAAGTTTGGTGGGCCATTCTGTCTGCTCAAGATGCGTGCTACCTCTACAAAGGCTAACTGCAAAATGAAGGCTAATTGCTCTTTTCACTTTTTATCTTTTTGTGTACAAGCAAAAGTCCTCAGGTCACTGGGTGGCTCAGTCAGTTAAACATCCAGCTCTCGATTTCAGCTCAGGTCATGATGTCAGGGTCATGGCATCAAGCCCCTCACTGAGCTCTGAGCCCAGTGGCGAGTCTGCTTAGGATTCTCTCTCCCTCCGTCCCTCCCAAACTCCCTGCTCACACTTTCTCTCTCTCTTTCTCACCCTCCTCTTTCTCAAATAAATAAGTAAATCTTTAAAAAAAAAAATTCTCTTCAGATTGCTCTCAGTGAACAAAAACAGATACTAACATAGTTCTTTCATAAAAACGAAGTGCCATAACACTAACTTCTGAAGAGTGGCATATGCTGTATGTGAACCTTTATTTCTAGTTTCAATAAATACATTTTGATGAATATGTTTTGATACAAAAAAAACAAACAACAGTTTAGAATATGGAATCTTTTTTGTTTGTTTTGTTTTTGGTACATGAGATAATTCTGATGGTAAAAAGCTCTGGCTGATTTTTATCAGCTCTATGATAGCAGGTCTAGCACATATAATTTTATCAATTTTGATAATTTTTAAAACTTCAAATTGAGCTGATATTGAAGCAAGTTGGAATAAAAAGAGTACCTAAATTCAGGTTTAAAATATTATTTCCCACAGAGAGTTGTATATGATTGACAGGGAGAATTAAACCTTTTATTTTATTTTCATTTTTCCTTAATTAAGAAATAATACAGAGAGATTCTATGTACCATTTACTCAGTTTTCCTCAATGCCATATGTTACAAAGCTGTACTACATAATCACAACCAGAATATTGACATTGCTAAAGTCAAGATAAACTATAGTGTGGATTTGTTGATATTTGTTATGTTATAGTTTAACTTTGCAAGAAGAACAGGGAAAATACAACTACTTCATCTTCCTGGGAAAGAAACTTCCATCCCTAGGATTTTTAAACTTTTTTTTTGATAGCCAACCAGCAAACAATGACTGGAATGTATGGTTTATTTATAGCCAGTATATGCATGAATCTCTAAATATTATAAAATAAAATATGATTTTTTTAGCTTATCCATGATTTTAATTAGATATACTCTCTTTTCTGTAAATGCTAGATAGGAATGGATAATACTGGTATTTCGGTATTTGACAGTTTTTTTTTCTGTATAAATTAGCAAAATTTGAAGGAAAATATTAAAGGTTGCCAAAATAACCTTACCATCCTCTTATTTTGAAAAGAAAGAAATAATAAAATCAAGATAAATATCTACTCTCTATTGTCATAATAATTTATTTCTGAGTAAAAGGTACTTGTGTTTATCACCAAAATGTATATAGTCTATATGCAGAATAAATAACTGATATCTAGGATCTAGGATTTGTCTTGAGAACATGTATGAAATGACTCCTAATCTTCTTGGCTATATAAAAGGGTAAAATTTTTTCTCCTTTTATAATATCTTATATTAAAATCATGCAGACAAAATATTTCTTATATGTGATGCATTTAATGTTTCAAATAAAAAATCACAACATAAAATTTTATTTTATGATGGATCCCTGATATAGTAGCTATCTTGGCCCAAGTTGTTAAATATGGTGATCCATTTATTGCAATGCAATGCAAATAGAGGACACCACTCAACTTGTTTATATATTTCATTTTTATGGGCACTATAAAAACTCAATTTTACGTAGATATTTTGAAAAATTTTAAGTACTACTCTGAGATTTATCAATTCAGAATATTTTGAGAAAACTAAAACAATGTAAGATTCAATACCCTCCAGTCTGCCCATGCCATCATTTGATGATGCTAACCCAGGCATCTAGCTTGTGAAGGTGCTAGTCAAGGTGATTCTGTGTGTAGTGTACTAGGTGGCAAGTTATACTTTGGCTGGGCAGCACAGGGCTGTGACTCTTCCACAGGATCAACTAGGAGTTAAATTGAAAGTCAGATCATGGAGCTTTTAAAATTTCACTAAAAATGATTATTTGCATTTGCTAACTCAAGACCCATGCACATGAGAGAAAGAGAACTTGAGCCAGGTTGGAAAGGTTAAGAGGTAGTGATATACAAAGCAGAAATAGGGAAAAAAAAGACACTGACATTTAATAGGATCTGAAGTATTTTAAACATACTGGCTTATCAATGATCACTGTTAGAAGTGAATATAGACTATAATTCAATTGCATATAATTCCTTTTAAAGATTGGCTCACAAATAAGCATTGTGGTGAAAATGCACATCTATGAAGAAGATAATAACATAGTAAAATACCACAAATTTTAAGGATGCGGTCTTGGGAGATAAAATTGTCCTGATTATTGTGGCTATCCTTTCAGTGATAATAGAGGTAACCTAAGAAGTGTACTTAAAAACTACCCTGATTCCCCTTTTCCATTGCAATATCACATGGGAACACTATTTAGTCATTGATATATCATTTAAAATGTATTATCATCCTTGATAAATGCCTTAAGCCTTGAAGATATGAAAAATTCAATTTCCTGGCTAAATATTTATAGCATCTAGTAGTGTACATAAACTCCAATTGAACCAAATTAAGCATTTGTGATTCTGAACTAAATTTATAGATGTGATATTTTTAAATTCCTGGTGTGTCTTAAAATAATGACTATTATTGAAAATTGATTATATTTTCAATGAAATTAATACAGCAGCATATTGATTATTTTGCACTAGAATTTGGAGATTATATAAACATTATTATAGTTTCAACATAAAATTTTCACTCTATAAAGACCATTATCACACATTTTCAAGAATTATATAACAATATTTTTATTTAGTCACCAGAAAATCTGTAAAGGATGTAATGTTAAATAAGCCTAAGTCAATGATAAAGACTACTTAAATAGATATATCAAGAACAATGTTTAGGAGTCTTCTCACTGTAGACTGAATTAATAAAAGCCATACTTACCAATGTAGCTGTGAGTTTTCCTGGCCAAATACTAGAACACGAGTAAATATACAAAGATAGAACATGGCTATTTGGATTTCAGGTGTTTTTCAGCTGTTGCAGGGAAAGTATAAGGAGACAGTCAGCACTGAAATTTTCCTCCCAACATTATTAATTATTTCAAAGTGTTACCTTGGTGTAAAAGAATGATCAGAAATCATGAATAAAATTTTTTGTTGAGGGGCACCTGGGTGGCTCAGCGGGTTAAAGCCTTCAGCTCAGGTCATGATCCAGGGTCCTGGAATCAAGCCCCGTGTCTGGCTCTCTGCTCAGTGGGGAGCCTGCTTCCTCCTCTCTCTCTGCCTGCCTCTCTGCCTACTTGTGATCTCTCTCTCTCTGTCGAATAAATAAATAAAATCTTAAAAATATTTTTTAAAAAATGAAAATTATTTGTTGAAATGCAGTGATACTCCTCAAATTTCTTGCCTAGTTTCCAGGTTAGTTTATTAGGATAGGGAACGGTCTTATTTATTTATTTATTAGATTTTATTTATTTATTTAAGAGAGAGCTAGAGCAAGTGAGTGAGAGCACAAGCAGGGAGCAGCAGGCAGGGGGAGAAGCAGTCTCCGGGCTGAGCAGGAAGCACGATGTGGGGTTCAATCCCAGGACCCTGGGATCATGAATTGAGTGGAAGGCTGACACTTAATTGAGCCACCCAGGTGCTCTGAGCATTCTTGAATGGAGCTAATAAACAATCTGCAGACTGAAGAGCTTACACTTTACATGCCAGTGGAGCCTATAAGTTAATAAACAATCATAATAAAGTGCACTATTTGTGACTTAGAAGTCTGAAAAGCATGTTAGAAAAGCAGAAATGGACTTGTAACAAAATTCATGGTAATATATGCTCTAGGCTATAAACTCAAATTCTGTATACTTTGGATGAGAATACTTACTGATAATAGCTCATCAGTGTTTTATTTCCTTTCTTTGAAACTCCTATCTAAATAATTATTAATAATATATATTTTTACTCAATCATATACTTAAACTATAGGGTATTTTCCCCACAAAATTAACTGGAAGCTGAGAACAGAAGTCACTTCTTATATTTTTTTTCCTTCTACCCTCAGTTACCATGAATATTTAATAGGAATTACTCAATGATTTTAATGGGTGAATTAATCGGATGATGTATAAATGGGATAATATATACTATAAAGTTATTTTTATGAAATAGTGTTAATCACAAAACAAACTGAGGGTTGCCGGGGGGAGGGGGTTTGGGAGAAGGGGGTGGGATTATGGACATTGGGGAGGGTATATGATCTGGTGAGTGCTGTGAAGTGTGTAAACCTGGTGATTCACAGACCTGTAACCCTGGGGATAAAAATATATGTTTATAAAAAATAAAAAAATAAAAAAAAAAATCATATTTTCTAAACATTTATTTTTAATATTAGAAATTTTACCTAAGCTAACTTGTCTTCTATTATACCTGAATCTTTGTTAAAATAATCTGAAAATTGATAAATTTCTTGTAATAGATTTTTTTGACATTTGTTGTGACTGCTGATTTGTAACATTGTTTCCTATACTGTCACACTTATAAATGTTGGTGTTTTATCATCTATATGTCTTATTTATATATACATACATATTTATGTATGCATTCATATATGCCTATATAAATGCATATATGCACATATTTCTTAAAATTCTAAAATTCTAGCAATTGGTACTAGTTTCTCTAAAACAGTATACTCAAATATAACGTTATTTTTTACAATAAGACTTTTCCTAAACATTGTTCAAAATCATTGGTTTTGGGAAACTGAGAATGTAAAAAATGTCAACAGCATAGAGCAACAAACATTTATTTCTCATTCATGAACTACAGATTGAGTGGAGTGGCCTGCTTTGTGTTTCAGATCTGCTTTACCCATCCTTCATTTTGGATTCAGTGACTTTCTTCCTCTGACAGGCTAAAGTAATACAAAAGTACAGTACAATTTTTCGCCAAGTTTACACCTTCTGCATGCCAGATGACTGGGTGGCTCAGTCAGTTAATCCTGCTCCTTGCACTTTACAAGCTAACATTGCAATGGCAAAAGAAAGTCTTGGTGAAAGGGAACACCAATGGGACAAAGACATATACCCTCGAAACTACTAAAAAGTCTCAAGATTAAGGAAACTGATTCACAAATCAGCAAAAAGATGGAGTGAAGAATAAGGAACAATAATTAGATCTACAGCAACCTACAAAAACTTTTTAATACTGATCTAAAAATAGAGCTATAATTAACCCTCAACCCTGATACTTTTTTTTTAAGATTTTATTTATTTATCTATATATTTATTTATTTATTTATTTGAGAGAGAGAGAGAGAGAATGAGCAGAGGGAAGAGCAGAGGGAGAGGGACAAGCACACTCTACCCTGAGCATGGAGCCTGACTAAGGGTTTGATCCCGTGACCCTGAGATCATGACCTGAACTGAAATCAAGAGTCCAGCACTCAACCAACAAAGCCACCAGGCACCCCGCCTGATCCATTTTCAAATCACAAATCCCACCAATTAAAAAGAAGGAGAAGAAGAAGAAGAAGAAGAAGAAGAAGAAGAAGAAGAAGAAGAATCATCAATGACCCAGTGCAGTGAAATTGCTTGACAATAAGCTTTTTAAAAATGTAACATAAGTGCCTGACATCAACTGTTTAATTGCCAAGACACTTGTTTCAAATACCTCCATCTTAAGTAAACATATTGCTAGCTACACAACTACATGGAGATCCATGATGACCCACCATGAAATTCTTTTTTAAAAGCCCTATTTGACCAAGGTAACTGACCACTTGACCCTGTTTTTACTTTTTCATGCTTTCATTCCTTGCTTTTATGTTTTAGATTCACCAATAAAGAGTGAACTCATGAAACTCTAGGTACCTCACACTTGACCCCAGTTCCTCCCCATCCTCCACTTCCTATGACATCACCCTCTGGCTCTGGGAGTCGACCAACTGTATCCTACAGGACTTGTGAATAATAAACCTTGTCTTTTTGAATTTCACTGCACTGGGCCATTGATAATTTGCAATTCCTAAGTCTCATTGCTAACTTCTAAACACATTTGTAAACTATTCCCTCACCACCTTTCCTTGTGCTACTGTTGTGGTGTAGGCACTAACCATATCTTCTGGATTGCTGAAATAGTGAGCTGTTCCTCTCTGGTCCTTCATAACCCTGCCAGAACCACCATTCAGTAAGGTGAGGATGACCATATCACACTTGCACACAATTCAGAACTTTGTGCATACCATACAGAACTCTTTATCATTTGATCTTTGCTACCTTTCCAACATAATTTCTCACCTCTATAAATGCAAAGGATTGTGAAACAAAAACAAAAACAAAAACAAAACCATAGGGTCCAAATGGAACCATTGTGGTAGGTCCAGTTACCAAACTGGATTTAGTACCTAACCCAATGCAATTTTCAAATTCCCCCAGAAATACAGTCTTAACTCTTTAGTGAGGAATTTTCTGGTTAATAACAATGAGATAACCTAACTCTCGGCCTGGTCTACCCCACCCCTGTGAGATGAGGTAATCCACCTAATAAATACCATAGCTCTTCCCCATTAGAGGAGGTGATCTCTCCTCAAATCCTCAAGTAATCCCCCCTTTTTTTTTTGTAAATCACTTCCTTGCCCCACACTCCTTCCTATAAAAATCTTTTGTTTTGTTCAGCTCCCAGGAGCCCCTCTCTACTTGCTACCTGGAATGTTACCTTCTTTATTAATCTATTAGTAAAGCCAATTAGATCTTCACATTTACTTGTTTGAATTTTGATTTTTAACATGATAATTTCCAATTGGTCAGAACTATTACTACTTTATAAGTTTTCTCAAACTCTCTCACATATATAATTCATTTTTCCCATCTGCTTAGAATTCCATTATTCTTATTCTTTATTTAATTAAATGTTATTTATCCTTCACCTCTTTCAAGGCTTAATACAGGTGTTATCCTTCTTATGAAGTATTTCTAACTACTGTACAGTACTCAAATCCAACTTATTGCACTGCATATTTTTAAAGCTCATCTGTTTCCTTTGTTTGAATTCCTACTGACCAAAATTGCACTGTCCAACTTGATTCCTGGAATATGGCACATGATAAATGTCAGTAGGATAATGAATGTTAAGTTTGAAATGTCTTTAGTTTTCCATTTTAAAATAGACTTACATTTTCCTAAAAGTAATTAAATTATCAGAAAAGTTTAAGTCTTCACTGGCTTATATATAGTTGAGAAATTATTTTCTGAAAGTTAGGTAAAGACTTTTCTCAAAATAAAAATAACTTACATAAATATAGTTCTAGTTTTTTCTTTTAAAAAATAAGTTCTTATTTTAAAAATTAAGTTTGGCTTATTACAGGATGTAATTTTTTTGTTTGCTTGTGTTTACATTAGACATACCATACTTGGTTTATAGAAAGTACAATGTACAAATTAGGAATAATCAATTCTTTACATGTGGTGTTTAGAGCAAAGATGAGGGAAACCTCACAGAGCTACAGGATTAAAAGTTAACTAAGATGAAATCACATAATTAATGACAGTCTCAGTAATTATATAAATACCTTCTGTGTTTTAGGATAACATAACACAAATTTCTTAAATCTCTTTTGTAATTAGCTTTGTGGAATGAATAAACTGTGTTTTAGGAAATTTTATACAGAGTATTTTAATCTTTTTTTTTCTCTTATTAAAAATATATTTAAGAATAAAGGGGGCATGATGGTGGAGAAGCAGGAGACCCTGTTTCAACTGGTACTCTAAAGTGAGCTAATTATCTAGAAGAACAATCTGAACTCCCATGAAATCTGCCTGAGATGTAAGTTTATACACTTATGAATCTCTATGGGGGCAGAAGGCTCCAGTGAAGAAGTAAGACATACTGGGAATGATCGGACTGATATCAGAGGATAAACAGAAGGGGGAGGGAGCTACCAGAAGCTACCCATTGGAAAGTAATACCCCAATATGAGAGTGCCCTGTATTTGGAGACCAGAATTAACTTAGAATCTGGTTAAAAGCACTCAAAAAGAGTGAAAGATCTTAAGGGGCAACTGGTGGAATTGGACGGACATGGACATGGGCCTAAGTCCGTGGACCCAAGATGGCTACCACCCATGACTACCCATGCCAGAAAGAGTATGGTGAAGCCTCCAGGCCGTGGCCACTGAACCCCCAGCTTTCCACTGCTTGCAACACCACTGGGCGAGGTGCACTCCCACCGGTGTGTGTGAGGGAGTCTGGGTGGATGCCTGTCAGCACTCTCTAGATCCCCAGCCTTTTGCACTCTGTACACACACTTTGCAGCTGGGGACTGAACCTTGCTCTCCATCTGCACTTGAGAGAACTCCATGTGGGCATTAGCCAGTGGTCTCTAGGACTGGCCAAGAGTCTGAACACTCCAAGCCTGGGCTTGAAAGTCTCAGCATGCTGTCTCTGGTTGGGATCTTTTGGGCAGTCTGGACCCCAGACAGCAGTCCCAGCAAAGGCAGCCACTGAAAGCGGGCTCCCTCTGATGAAGCTCTAGAACCTAGGTGAGGTTTGGTGGACTGAGGTCCAGAGCCCATGACCAAGAAAGAATTCTTGAGACATCTTTGGTGTAAAATGGTGGTTTATTAAAGCATGGGGACAGGACCCGTGGGCAGGAAGAGCTGCTGCCCTGGGTTGTGAGGGATGGCAGGTTTTGTACCTTGCGACTGTGGGAAAGTGAGGGGAAGGGAGGTTTCACGGAACTTTCATATGCGAAAGAAGGCCTATAAAGTGCAGGGATACCAGAGGCCTTGAGGATTGATCAGTGTTGTCTTTTGGCAAGCCATTCACATTTCTGCTATCAAGCGTCTTTGTTAGTGAGATTTGGGTTTAGAAGCTATGGTCCATATATACAATGGAGTATTATGCCTTGATCAGAAAAGATGAATATCCAACTTTTGTATCAACATGGATGGGACTGGAAGAGATTATGCTGAGTGAAATAAGTCAAGCAGAGAGAGTCAATTATCATATGGTTTCACTTACTTGTGGAGCATAAGGAATAACACGGAGGACATTGGGAGATGGAGAAGAGAAGTGAGTTGGGGAAATAGGAGTGGGAGTTGAACCATGAGAGACTGTGGACCCTGAGAAACGAACTGAGGGTTTTGGAGGGGAGTTGGGTGGATGGTTGGGTGAGATTGGTGGTGGGTATTATCAGGGCATGTACTGCATGGAGCACTGGGTGTGGTGCATAAACAATGAATTCTAGAACACTGAAAGGAAACAAAATAAAATGAAAGAATATTTAAAAATCATATTGGATATTTTTAAACTTAAGATAATTAGCGTGTTTTGCCTTCAGCTTTATCATATATAGCATTGCCCTTGTTAATACTACATGGCCTAAAGAATGATTTAACATATTAAATACTGTTAAGATAAACTGTGGAGCCAGTTTTAAGTATAAGAATAGATCTCTTCAATCCAGAATTTAGGAAACTATATTCCAATAAAAGAAAGCTTCAAGTCCTATGGAATCAACTCTGAGAGAAGAGAGGATAATGATTTAGTCATAGTCTGTTTCAGGAGTTGGGGTTGAGTTGAGTTCCATGTTGAACTGATTTCTTCAAACCCAACCTTGCCCTTCTACCAGGTGCCTTGGCAGGAGGGAAGGCCAGCTGGGTCATACTCCAGAATGAGCCATTAACACTTCATCTGTCATGAACTACTTCCATTCTCAGGAGAAAATGCTCTGATGTAAAAACACCATGTGACTCAAGATAGCAAATGACACTGCTGACTTGATACCTGATACTTGTTCATCTTATGGTTTATCACATTCAACTAAAAGGATCTCTCTCTCCCTTTCTCTTTCTCAAGTTAAAAGAAACAAACAAACAAACAAACAAAAACAAATAAACAAACAAAAACCTTGATTGTATTTAACTATAAAGAAGGCTGCAAAGACATAATTACTATACTTAAATAATCCAACAATATCAAAAACCCTTCTGCAATGTACACATTTGCACAGATATTGATTGTTTCTTTATTGTGATTACCTATCAACAAATGTGTTTTCATTTATCTAATTTAAAACTTTCAAATAAACAGTGAAAACAGGTACATCAAAATCATCTTAAAGGAGTGGCAAAAAAATTGTAAACTAGACATCACACAGAATCTTAGAATTTAAATATATTTATCCCAAATACAAATATAAGTATAATGAAGTATTACATTAAAATAGTACATTGTGGAACAAAGGAAAACATTGGAAGAAAAGAGATAATTTTGATGGTTTTATAGGTTCAATATGTCTTTTACAGAAAATGTAGATGATTAAAATGACAAATTACCTTCTTAGGTCACATCCATTTCATGGCTTCAATATAGAAGTGAAAATTGCTAAAGAAAAACGCAACCATTTTCATAGCAACTATAAACCTTTGTTGTATAGAAATAGCTATGAAATCTACTAAACAGAGAGAGCACTTAATGTTTAATAACATACTTTTCCAAGACCCTGGGTGGCTCAGTCAGTTAAATGTCTTGTCTTTGACTCAGGTCATGATCCTAGAGTCCTAGGATCAAGTCCCACATCGGGCCCTCTGCTCAGCAGGAGTCTGTTTCTCCCTCTCCCTCTAAGTTCTCCCTCTCTCTCTCTCTCTCTTACTCCCCTCTCAAATAAGTAAATAAAATCTTAAAAAAAATGCACTTTTCCCTTTGGAACCAACCTTTTATTAAGATATTTATATATATTTTATACAGTAATGTATAATTTTGGTTAAAGAAAATGAATATTCATCCTTTGCATTAGCTTAATAAGTTTGGTTTACAATGTGTATCTCAGAATCAAAGGGGTAATAAATTAATGTAGGTATTTTCAGAAAACATACTTTGCTAGAGTTAGATTTCTAGAATGTCAAATGAAATGTTAAAATCTCTAAAATTTAGTAAATGTTTTATTATATAATATTTAATATAAATACTATTTCAAATAATTCATGTAAATGTAGTTTAATTGATACATTGATCTCTATGTAAAAAATGAAGTATGAACTTATACAAGGAACTCATAAGAAAAATGTCCACAATAAACATCAGAAATGCATACTTACGTTATAATAATAAACTGCATGAAATGAGAATAAAGTAGTGATAATAAAATATTTTTTATGAAAGTCAGTAAGCAAAGTAAAAATACTCAGGACGTCTTCAAGTCAAGGACAGCAGTACTTTCTACTACTAGGTGAATTTTAAAACATAGTAATATCAGTTCCTTATGTCAAGACATAGAGAAAAGACATTTTTGAAAAGCCTCGATATGTGATCATTAATTTTCCTTGTCATAAGGAATTGATGAATACAAAACACTTCTGGATTTCTCCTTCCTATCTTAAGCCTTTCCAATATCAATAGATTCAGTAAATGCTGAATATTGGGCAGAGAGATTTAACCTAAATCATTAAACTTTTTAAGACTCATCTATCATAAAAGATATATCTCAAATAGTTTCTTCTGTCACAGATGTACTAAATGTGCTGGACAATTCAAAACCAAATTGTCAATCTTGAAAACAATCTCACCACTCTGCAGTAGGAATGCCTTGGGAAATTACTTTCTCTAAAGCTTTCTTAGCCCAAACAGTTGCCCTGTGATCTAAGAGATGTATGAAAGGTCCCCTATGCTTTGTTTAGCAGAACTCACAGAACAAGCTGATGAGCACATTGTAACCTTCCCATAATCAGATTTTTCAATTTTCTGTAAGACCCCTTGCCATACATCACTTCCTTGAGAAACAGAGTAACAAAGATTAATAATTAACCTGAAGCACCAATAAAGGTGAGAGCAAAAGCAGAACAAAGTGTGTTCATCTTGGAGCCTTGACCCCCTTGTCTTCTTTCACAGAAAAGTCTGGAATAATCTTTCATCTATCCATAAAGAGATTCCTGGTCATTCCTGGCAAAAAGGCATGTACAAATTAAAACTAAACTGGAATTTCATCTTTCACCTATCAGATCAGCAAAAAATTCATAAATTTGGAAACATATACAGGAAGAATCCTGACTAATGCAATGTGTGTGTGTGTGTGTGTGTGTGTGTGTGTGTGTGTGTGTGACTTGCTTGGTTTTTTTTTTTTTATGTTCAGTTAGCCAACATCTAGTGAATCATTAGTTTTCGATGTAGTGTTCAACAATTCATTTGTTGTGTATAACACCCAGTGCTCCTCACGACATGCACATAATGCAATTTTTGAAACAAAATGTGAATAATTCATTTATAACTTGAATATAAGCTTTCAAATATTTTCAAATCTATAATTGTTAAAAGTCTAGACCTTGTAACTATGCCCCAGTCATCTCCTGCTTGTATAATTTGTGATTGTATTGAACCAATATTAGTTAAACCTCTGCCTTCAGCTCAGGTCATGATCTCAGGGTCCTGGGATTGAGCCCTGCATGCGATGGGGGGCGGTCTCTGCTCAGCAGGGAGCCTGCTTCTCCCTCTTCTCTACCTGCCTCTCTGCCTACTTGTGATCTCTCTTTCTGTCAAATAAATCAATAAAATCTTAAAAAAAAAAAAGATTCAAGACATAAAATTCCAAGCACCCAACCTTCTGCCAAGGCTGGTTTCTGCCCCACCCATTCATTGGTTTTGCAGATAGAGAAACAAATATATCACATGTGTTGTGTTTTACACAAATAAACCCATGGGAAGATGACTGGTATTAAAAAATCACGTAAGCTTAAAAAAAAATCATGTAAGATTTAGTTCAGGAAATATATTAATGTCAACTGAGAGGCTTTCAAATGTAGTGGAATAAAAAATATTTCTAGTATTCTAGAGTGTATACATATTATAAATAGGCAGAAAATAAATGATTCAGTAAATTTATAAATTTGCCTATTGTTACATTCTTATTAAGTGATATATAAAATGAAGTACAATGGTAAAATAATAAGAATTATTCTTTTATGAATTTGGCCAAAATTATGGATCTTTCTTCATTAAAGGTATTGTTCTAGAAAGTAAATACCAACAAATAGAAATACAGCAGATTTAATACGGGTAACTTCTATGAAAAGCTAAACAGAAGATAGAGTGGGAGTTAGCAGAGAAAGCCCTCATCAATCATGCAAGCCTGACATCTTTGCAAGGAATGGGGAAGGATGGACAACTGGATGGCTGAGTAGGGGAGCATCAGATGACAACACAGCTCTGTGAAAGTCTTGGCCAGTCCAACTGCAACACAGATGCAAAGCTGGCCCATACTGGAATCACAGATTGAACAGAATTGGTCACCCAGAGACAGGAGCTACCTCAGAAAAGCATGGCCTCTGATCAAATGTGCTGGCAAATCCTGAAGACACCACAATTGGAAAGTTGTTGGCTGAATTTGGTTCTCAATGTTTATTTGCCATTTCTTACTTAGAATTGCATGGCATGCTACCATGGCTGCCCCTGGGCCATTTACTTACTAATATGTAGAAACATAAAGAGATACATGATGAGTGCTGCATTTTACCCTGACTTCAGTAGAGGTGTTTAAAGATTTTAACTATTTAATTTTCTCCATTTGTTGGTTGGTTGTTTGGTGGATTGGTTTTTAATTTTATAGACCACCTTGAAAGAGCAATAGATTCCATGAACGACTAGAGATGCATTACATTTTGCAATATTTATGACAATGAAACGATCTTTCCAACTTTAAGAAATATCTTTTTTTGAGAAGACAACTGGTTTAGTATGACTTGTTTATATTAAATATCTGAAGTATATTATTGGCTCCTTCAGTTCCTTCAGTGAGGAATCATGTGTAAAGTATTGATATTATCCTGCAGATCACCCGGCAAATCCTTTTCTTAAAAATTGTTAAGAGTTCTTGCATGGAGCACTGGGTGTGGTGCATAAATGATGAATTTTGGAACACTGAGAAAAAAATAAAATTAAAAAAAGGAAAAGAAAAAAAAAAGAGTTCTCTTTTAAAAGCATTTTTCCCAAATCATGTTTTTCAACCATCGAGTAGGCTATCAATAATACAAACTCACAGGTCAGAGCCAGGCTAATTTTTGCTTTTCATTAAAAAATTCATAGTTAGGGTGCACCTGGGTGGCTCAGTGGGTTGGGTCTCTGCCTTCGGCTAAGGTCATGATCCCAAGATCCTGGGATTGAGCCCTGCATTGGGCTCTCTGCTCAGCGGGGAGCCTGCTTCCTCCTCTCTCTCTCTGACTGCCTCTCTGCCTACTTGTGATCTCTCTCTCTCTCAAATAAATAAAATCTTAAAACAAAATTTATAGTTAAGGTGTATCTAAGTGGCTCAGTTGTTTAAGCATCAGACTCTTGACTAACTCAGCAAATTAATAAATTTAAACATAAGGTAAGAGGACTATTTAAATCCTATAGTGTTAAGAACTGAATGTCTATGTTCATCCTTCCAAATTCATATGTTGCAGTCCTAATCCCCAATGTGACTGTGTTTAGACATGAGTCCCTTGAGAAAATGATAAGGGCTAAAGGCTAAAGGCTAAAAGGGGTTATAAGGATAGGATTCAGCACCTTGATCTTGGACTTCCCAGTTTTCAAAACTAAGAGAAAATACATTTCTTTTGTTTAAGCTGCTCAGTTTATAGTTTTTGTTATGGTGGCTCAAGAACACTAACACATGTAGTGAATTATTATCTAACTTTCTTAGATATAATCTAATAAGCTTTATTGTCCCTGACAACGTGTTTATATTTTTTAACCTTAAAATTTTTCTAAATAGGGACTAGCATTATAAGCATTATGTGATCTTCATAGCTTTTCTGTTTACCTTTAAGCTAATGAATATTTGTAATGTTTTTGCATATTATTTTCAATACTTAAGTTTTACCATAATTTCATTTGCTTTTTTAAAATATCAGAACAAAGCATAAAACATCTATCTCATTTTGCTTGTTTGAAATGTTCAGGGCTCTTCACTGAACTAAAGCAGATACTCAGTTTAGCTCAAACTGCTCATGCTTTTTTCTGAGCTTCTTCTCTTAGAATTTAGGTTTGTATTATGTAATTCAATACACTAATAAAAATAAATGTTCCTGGAATGTGAAATATTAAAATCATCTGATTTTTCTTTTAAAAAGTTAACATTTTGAGAAGTAACTGGATTCTCCTTGAGTCACTTTCTATACTTTTTTATTATGTGTAATATTTTATATGTATTTATATAAAATACACAATTAGTATATATTATTAGTACCATAATATATATGCATTTCATATGTATGTATTCAATATATATACATCTTATTTTTTAAATAAAAATTTATGGATTTAAGGAGTACATGATGCTTTAATATACTTAATATAATAATTACTATACTCCACCTAATTAATGTATCATCTCCTCACAAAGTTACCTTTTGTTTGTGTGTGTGTGTGTGTGTGTGTGTGTGTGTGCCGTTTTAGCAAATTTCCAGTATTGAATACCACATTATTAACAATAAAAATCATGTTACACATTAAACATCTAGACTTACTCATCCTGTATAACTACAACTTTGTATCCATTGATCAGCATCTCTTTCCCCATCTCTCAGCCCCTGGTGACCACCATTCTATTCTCTTCCTGTATGTACTTGATTCTAAGATTTGAAATATAGTGAGGTTATGGAGTCTTACTCTCTCACAACTGGCCTATTTCACTTCATGTAATGTCCTCCAGGATGTTTCAACAAAGAAGATCTTTTGCCTTTAATTCTAACATTCATGTTTATTCCTAAATATTTCACTGACTGCTTTTATGTTCATTTTTGGAGATGAACTTCAAACATATGGAATTCATTTGGATGTTTACTAGTTTTTATTTTTTTAAATTTTTTTATTTACTAGTGTTTAAAAAGTGTTAAGTACCCATTAATATTCCAGAAGTATTAATCTCAATCTTTGGAAAAGAACTGCTGTCCAAAATTATTCATCTTTGATAAATAATATTAACTGCTCTGTTGTGTATTAACCAAGTAGCATTTTAATGCATAGAGTCTTCAGCAACTTGTGGGCAATTTCTGAGGTCTCCTGTACTAGCTAAGTGGCCTTATACATTTGATTTTTCTTTTCCCTGAAGTCTCCACCAAATCACTGTCTCCACTTCCATCCACATCTTCGAACAACACTCCACTCTTCCCTCTTTTTTTAATGTAAACTCCTGGTTGTCCTTTGAGACTCATTTTTAATAACTAATAACTGATAACTAAAAACTGATAAAAAATGTCCATCATTGTTTGATCCAGTTAACTATTTCTTTTATCCAATCACTGAGTTATATACATTCTTTAATTTTATCATTATCACACTCTATTTGTATCTGTTTTTCCTAGATACATGAAAATTTCCGAGGTGGACATGAGATATTGTTATTTTGAAATCTCAGGGTATAGAATAATTAAGTTCTTGAATGCAAAAAAAAAAAAAAAAAAAAAAGGAAAAAAAGGAAACTTCCGTGTATCCTCAAAGTGATTATCTCTTATAAAATATATCAAGAGGGGTTTCCAAGATTAGCAATAGAGATGACCTTTTCCACCAGCATCATTGTAGGAACAATATCTCATTGTAGATGAAATCTTTTATTTCTAACCACACATGAGAGTCAATAACCATTGCAGTGAAAGTACCCCTTGTCATTTGGGGAAATCAGTCTCAACACAGTGGTTGATTACAACATTATTGCGTGATCAGAAGCAAGTCTTTGATTTTGGATAAGCTGTATTTCAACATTTCTTTGAACCATGTTTCAAAAGAGAGAGGGTAGTAATTACTTACCTTCTCCTATCCTGGAGTAAGCTTTCTCTATGGTACAGTTGATATATTTCACAAATCTTTATCATTATAAAGGCCTCCACTCAGTTAGCCTCATACTTATACCAGCATTGCAACTTATTTTTAGGTGATGACAAAAAATATATATTGTATCAGTTTTATCTGGAAAAATATTCTGGCATTTCTAAGAATGCCTTTTAAATACTTTTACTGTCCGAGTCATTAAGTAGGGAATATTAGATATAGACTGAACCTTAGAAGTAACATAAAGTAATAAAAAAATCTTGATACTGAATTTGAGTTAAAAAAGGTGAAATGGATTATTCCACATCTTTTGTTTTAATTTTTTTTTTATTTTCTAAAGATTTTATTTATTTATTTGACAGAGAGAGAAATCACAAGTAGGCAGAGAGGCAGGCAGAGAGAGGGGGGAAGTAGACTCCCTGCTGAGAAGAGAACCCAATGTGGGGCTCGATCCCTGGACCCTGAGATCATGACCTCAGCTGAAGTCAGAGGTTTAACTCACTGAGCCACCCACGCGCCCTACATCTTTTGTTTTTTTTTATAGTAGAGAGTGACACAGAGACTTAGGACTGATTAAAAAAAAAAATTCTCAAAGAAAGTTCATTGCATGCTGAGGTAGAAGTTACTATGGCATGTGTGTGGGTTTGTTCTAATTATCACTTACTTATATATGACATATACTTCCAAAACACAGAATATTAAAAGTAGAAAAGAAAAACTAAAAAGTCTTCCAATTTTTGACTAAATTAAAATAAATTCTGAAAAGTAGGTATTTTAATAAATGCAAAGGCTAGCGTACTTTTTGTACACTTACTACATGCCAGACATTGACATTTTAGGTGGATTACCTCGGTTAAACCTGACAAGGGTACAATAAGCTGGACTTTACTTTTATTTCCATTGTGTTGTTAAGGGAATTTTCAAAAGCTTACATTATTTTCCACTCCCACAGCAGAATTAGGACCTATTATTGCTTACATGGAATAATATAAATAATATAATTTATTAAATATTTTTAAGGTGATGGGTGCAAGTCCTAAAATTGATTTCTGTGGGGAATTTTTTTTAAAGATTTTATTTATTTATTTGTTTGACTGAGAGAGAGAGAGAGTACAAGTTGCAGGGGAAGGAGAGGGGTAAGCAAATTCCATGCTAAGAGCAGAGCCCACACAAGGCTTGATCTCCTCACCTTAAGATCAGGACTTAAGCCAAAATCAACAGTTGGACACAAATCCCCCCCTGGGGAAATCTTTTTAAATCAATGCACTACGCAATCTTTATTTCATAGTCCTATCATCTTAGAGTTGTGTTTTAAGAGGAGTATCATGTGGAAATCGGCATTTGGAATGGTGCCTAAAACAAGATTGGATCTGTTTGCAACGCAAAAATCTCAAAGAATGTTTAGGGTGCTTGATACCATTTATACGAAGTTGTTTTCTACTGAGGGCACCTGGGTGGTTCAGTCAGTCCAAGTGTCTGACTTTAGCTTATCATGATCCCAGAGTACTGGGATGAAGCCTCTTGTTGGGCTCCCTGCTCAGTGGGGACTCTGCCTCTCCCTCTCCCTGATTGTGCTTGCTCTCTCTTTCTCTCTCTCAAATAAATAAATAAAATCCTTACAAAAAGAAAGTTTCTACTGCCTATATTAATACCAAGTCATTTTAAAAAGTTATTTCAAAAAATTTAATTACAAAAAGTTGTTTCAAAGTATTTCAGTTATTAGAGATGAATTTAAACTGACAGAGTATGAAGATAGGAGTCATCTTTTCTCACTACTCAGACATTTTTGGCATATCTGGAATGGCTGTTGGGAGAGTGTTGACCCTCCAGAGATACCTTGGTATCTATTTCTATTTAATTAAAACTGATACTCCACTTCACATGAATCCTACTTAAGACAGTGTTAATCACATAACAGACCACCCTCCTCTACCTTACCAGCTGTCCTCTGTACCATCTTTTTCTTTACAAAATTTATAATATCTTGAAATTATTTCATTGTTTTTGTTTGTCATTTATTTATTCCCACAGGAATGTAAGTTCTGTAATTTCAAGGACCATACCTATATCCTTAATGCCGTGGCCTGATATACAGTAGGCACTCAATAATGACACAGCAGAAACCTATTCGATATCATACAGCTGGTAAGTGGCTGAGAAAGGATTGTAAAGGCAGATGCTCAGTTAGGTTCATTGGGTAATTGATGAAAAACACTAATTTGTATCCCTTACTATATCGAGAGCATTTGAGGATACCTCACATTTCATAATTTAAACTTAATCATTTTCTAACTGCATTCATTTTGAAATTTATATTATCATTTTTTCTCTTTTGTCTTTCTCTTTCCACTTTTCTTCAAATTCTACTGAGTTCCTTAAGGGATTCAAGGAAGCTATTTCTAAATTTTCCAGTTCTGGCAAAGTTTTACTCTGATGTGTCTATCACATGCTTCTAACAAGTACTCTATTATCTATTCATGAAATTGGGTGACAATGTATTTACTTGAGTCTAGACAGGGTTGTTACCCAATTTTGAGTTATTGTTGTTTTCCCAAAGAATGTCTGTAAGTGCAGTTTTATTTTAATGTAGAGCAAGTGGCAGATATTAAACAATCTTCAATTCTAATATGTGTAATAAATATATCAACCTTCATACCAGATTTGTTTGAATTGATGTTTATGGAGAAGATAGAATACACTTAAACACACAATTTTTATGTTAGGCCATGTTTATGTGATCTCCAAAGCATCCCACTTCAAAGAATCAAAAGAGTTCTTTGTAAGTAAAGGCAGGCAAATCATTTCATTATCAGGCTATTACATCAACACATCAGGATTCCTTCTGAATGCAGACTGTTGATATCCTTCTGTCTCCTTTCCAGCTGGCAATTTTGGACACTCCACTGAATTTTTCAGTTTTTCATCACTTCAACAATACAGTCCATTTACCATCTCACATTTTTTAAATCTTTCCTGTATTACAGGCCCAAATGCCAAACACACAGGCAAATTCTCTCAATCTTACACTTCAATAGTATCTTTGGCTTTTCATTAAAGATAACTAAAAATGTTACATTATAAAAAATAAAAATAAAGATGTTATATTATCATTGTAATACTGTTATTCCACTGTAACATTCCAGCAAAAAGGCACTTTCTCTCTTAGGTAAAGAAGGATTATCATTAATACTTAGTTTGAAACACTGGCAAGGTGTTGGACACAGATTTTGCCTCTTTTACAATAGACACATTATAAGAGGAATAGCGTATTATCTCATCAGACTAGTAATAAAGAACCTGATGTCTATCTCAGCTATACTTAATGTTTTGTTACAAAATCAAAAGTATTGGAAAGACAACTGACTAAAAAAATATGGTGCTTTAAGCTTTGATTCTAGATGACGATATAGGATCCTATATTTTTGCATTGTCTTGTTGTGTTTGTATTTTGTTTATCTCGTTTAGAAGAGGAAAGAGAACATTTTCTAGAAACAGATGTCAAATAATGAGGATTTTGGATAACAAAACATATTATACTGCATGGTCTTTCAGTGACAGCCCAATTCAACTATTTCAGTGCACATTTCATGTAGAGATTACATAGAGCAATGTTAAGATTTTGGTGTCTTTGAGTTTGAAACCATGCTCCCAACCCATTAAGTACAGTTGTGTTACATAAATTTAGACATATTTAATGTAAAAAATACAATGGAAAATAGTGATTATTCTCCTTCCAATTGAGTATTTATAACTCTTCAGAAAGCTCCATTATCAGTCATTATTTTTCACTATTCCTTCAGTTATTTCTTTAGTATCTAGCTTATTTCAATGTTGCATTAGTTGTCAGTTATTTAGTTGTAGAACACAAATATCCTGCCTGCATTGAATTTACATTACTTTATTGAAAAGTGATTGCAGAATGCCTTATAATGGGACTCTTGATTAGATGTTTGGATTTAGTAACTGTCGTGATTATTGGCATTTGTTTCACTATTCTGAACTCCTATGACATTAAGTAACCATCATGTATATATATGTATGTGTTTTGAATCTTATACCCTTGATTATGTGTAGCTTATACTTTTAATACTGATTTCCAAATATGAATTTCATGAATGTGTAAAATGGAGAAGTTTAAGTTTAAGCTATAATAAACAGTTAGCATCATTATAAAATGCATTATTGAAGTTAAGTCCTAGTATTTATTTTAAACCATCTGTTTTTTGGACAATAAGATATTTATAAATACATTAAACATAATTTTATTATTTCAGTTTAGAACTTCTTAAGTCCTATACCCTTGAGACCTTAACACATTTTCTAGTCAGTGAGATTAATTTATAACTTGACTTATAGGTAATAATGAGTTAGTTTCCAGATAATTTCTGTCTTCAGATGTTGACTCTCCATTGTAACAATTGAATTTCTAACTATTGTCAAGTTGTTTAATATCAGGTGATATATTAATATATTTGCATTTTTTAAACAATGCCATATTTTTCTGCTTATGGAGAGCAAGAACATTTCTTTCATTTCATTGAAAACTCATTCAATATTTTTTAATATGCTTGGACTCCTGAACATGTTTATCATCTGAATGAAAATGGACTGAAAAATATTTTTAAACCAGATGATATATACCATCTTTTCAAAGTATCAAGAAATTATGTCTGCATTGAAAGTTTTATAAATACCTCACATGTTATCAGAAAGTTTTAGCATGTAAAAGAGCTAAAATGTAAACAAGATGGGAATTTATAACATTCCTAAGAATGACATGTAAACCAAATTTAATTTAAGGTTTGAAAGTCCCAATGATAAATATGTGCCAGATTGAAATTGGAAAAAGATGTGGGACAAAGATCCAAAAAAATCAACTCCTTATGAATTTAATATTTTAGGGATCTGAAAGAATATATGACAAAATTGTTTAGTTAAAAATTAAAGTCATGCAAATGTGCACAAGGCATAGGTTAATGTGATTTTGAGTAAAAATCATATTAGAATTGATAGCTGTGGTCAAAATTAATTTATTATTTGATCAAATCACTCATTCTTTATTAAATACATGTTGTACACATATACAGCGTAATGATTTCTGTGATGAATGTTGTTGGAGATGCTAAGAAGAACAAACAGTGCTCATATCATCCAGTCTTAAAATATGAAAAGTGAAATAAGGCAAGTTCAAACCCTAATCCAACACTACATGTTGAGAGGACTAATCATTCTCTTGTCCTCTGGACTTCATGGGATCTTTTTCTTGTTGCCTTTCACACAAAACTCTATACATGTCATAATCAAGTTACCTACATAGTGAATTTGGAGGGTGTCTATTTTACATGCTCTTTTTCTCTTTTGGGCTGTCTTTCCATCTTAAAAATGTACAAGTTTTCTCTCTCTTTAAAGGGTAGACCTGTGATTGCTCTACTCTGCTCATGAATGCACACGTGATTTTATTTCCGAGTTTGGAGTTAGGAAGAGGGAAAGAGGAAAGCTCTCAGTGAGAAACAAAATAGAGAGGTCAAGAGGTATTGTCACATAAGACTTGGAATGCCATGTATAAAGTATTAAAGTGGGCAAATGTATGTGAAATTCAGAGAAAGTAATAGTCAAATTCACAGCCTCAAGTATGAAGCGGGATTGCAATATTTGAAAGTGATGTAAATAAAGTAGCTGTTACATATTTGAAATTTATTAATAAATGTTATATACATAATAGAAGTTATATATATATATAAAACATATATGTATATATGTTTTATTTTTTAGATTATATACACTTTAAGGCTGTAAGCAAATCTGTCCTTAATTTTAGTAGGAAACATTGTATCTTTCAAGGCTATTTAATATGCAAACATTCTGTAAGATTCAAAAGTAGTCTGGAGTAAAATTCTTTAGTGCCTCTGTTGCAACTTGTGTGGAGATATGAGAAGCCCATGGATAATTGTCTCCCAGTAGATGATAGGGTCAGGGCAGCCATAGTAAACAGAAGGGCCAGTGAGAGACCTCACTGGGAAGAAGATATTTTAGTGAAGACCTAGAGAAAGTGGAAGGGGGAGCCATTTAATATCTTGGACACATCAACATGGAATAAAAAAGCAAATACAGAGATATTGATGGGGTAGTGGGTTTTGCATGTTTGTGGAACAGCAAGAAGGCAAGCATGACTGGAAAGGAATGAGGGAGCTAAAGACTAATGTTAGATTAGTTCTAAAAGGAGTTTTGAATATAAATATTACCTTTCTGAACTCTCTTACTGTTTCTCATTTTTCCCCCTGTGGTTTATCTTGTCCTATTTATGTGAACAAATATTCTTCAGATTCTGAGGTTTTTTTCACTTTCTAATCCATAAGCTTTTATTCTTTTTCTCTTATTTTATTGCACTTACAGAAAATTCAGTATAATGTTAAATGGGCTTGGTAGTAAATCAGTTTCTTTTCCTTTTTTCCTGATTATAAAGAGATTGAGTCTATCATTTTGTCATTTAGAATTATGTTCTTAATATGTTTATTGTTGTTAGCATTTACTGGATAAAGAAGGCTCTATTTAATTCTTAATTTATAAAGTTTTTGTCATGCAATTATTTTAAGTGTTGTCAAATATCTTCTCTGTATTTTTGAGAGCATATGACATATTCCTTAAAAAAGCAATTACGGCAACATTTTTCAGAATTTATTGTATTATCATTGACTGACAAGAAGAAACTTAATTTTGTTAAAGTAATTATCTTTTTAATATACACTTGCATTTGCTTTTCCAATAATTCTTTAAACATTTATCCATATTAAAAGCAACACTGAATTTAATTTCCCTTTTTCATGTCATACTTGGCATTTTTAGGATCAAAATTATATTGTCTTTGGTGAAGGAGTTGGGTAGTATCCTTTATTTTTCTGTTAGAAGTATTTCTGGAAAATGCTTCTAAAAAGCATTCAGTAAGATGGGAATAATAAGATCTTGACAGTGAGACAGAACTTGCTTAGAAAACCACACAGTCTCAATGTTTTCTTTGGGTCAATATTTTTAAAAACAGCCCTACTGTTTTAATTTATTGATTTATGGCACTATTTATACTTTTTCTTTCTATTTGAGCCAAATTTGGTTAAGTTAAAAAAAATTGGAATGTGTCCATTTTTAATTTACTGACATTTATTTTTATAGTATTTTGTTTTAAATGTCTTCAGATGTATCTATGTTCCTTTTTATTCTTAACACTATATATTTCTGCCCCCTCTTCTTTTCTTGTTTAGGCTTATCAGAGGTATGGTTCTTTTGTTAAATTTTTCTAAGAAAAAAAAATTAGATTCATTGACATTTTCTTTATATTTTGTTTCCCCACTTGACTAATTTCAGATTTTTAAAAATATTTTATTTATTTATTTATTCATGAGAGACAAACACAGAGAGAGGCAAAGGCAGAGGGAGAAGCAGTTTGCTCATAGAGCAAGGAGTCTAAAGCAGGACTTGATCTCAGGACTCTGGGATCATAATCTGAGCCAAAGGCAGACACTTAACCAACTGAGCCACCCAGGTACCCTGCAGATTTTGTTTTTATTAACACCTTTACACATTTTGGGGGTTGTTTTTTTTATTCTGTCATCAAAATTTGCATAATTAGCTTTAAATTTTGTCATTTTTTAAAATTACTCTTTTGAAATCTATAAATGTCTGCTGTTATCATCTCATTTTAATTTCTACACACATGGTTAAGAAATTATTTTACACAGTGGTCCAAACAATACTAAAGCCAAAATACCTCACACATTGAGGTTGGTTGATCCCAGGACAATTAATCTATATTCCTTATCCTGATCATGGTCTATCTAAGGAGATGTGTGTTTAAGAAATGAATATATATACTGGATGAGTATTACAGCACAAATACACACTAGAAATACACTAGAAACTAGAAATACACACCAACACCTACTGGCTCAAAATAGGAAGCATGTTGGCTTACCAGAAAAGTCAACATTTGAAGAGCATTATACACCAATAAAAGATGTTTTCCAGGTAAGCAAAATGATGTAGAAGGGAAATCCCAGAAGATTGAGATGGTAATTTATATCAAGAGCAGGGTCAAGGGGTAGAGCATTTCCAACATCAGGAAATGTAAATAATTCAGTGTGAACAGATGGTGGATACTGGGTTGGAGATGTAATACCAAGACAGAACGATTATGGATTAAATAGACTAAGACCAAAATGTATGGGTTTTTTAAAAATACTTTTTAGAGATTTTATTTATTTATTTATTTGAGAGAGAGAGAGTGAGAGAGAGAGCATGAGATGGGAGAAGGTCAGAGGGAAAAACAGACTTCCTGCAGAGTTGGGAGGGCCATATGCGACTCCATCCCAGGACTCCAGGATCATGACTTGAGCAGAAGACAGTTGCTTAACCAACTGAGCCACCCAGGCACCCAGCATATGGATCTTAAATGTCAAGTTCATCGGTTAGATTTATTCTGAAACTATAGACATACTACCAAAACATTTCGAGCAAGTGAGTTACATACTGAAAATTATATTTAAGAAAATTCTGGTAGATGTGTAGAAAATATTGGATGGAAGATATTTCAATAATCTAACCTAAATTTATTTATACACATAATTAGACTGTAACAGAGGGATGAAATAAATGTTATGCAGACATAACATCAGTCATACTCAGAACATGAGTATGTATGAGGGATTAAGGATGGATGACAGAGAAGTAAAGTCTGTTTCAAGACCTTATTTAGGTTTGTGGCTAATGAATTATGAAATAAACAGTTGTAGAAGGGTCAAGTTTTACTATTAAAATGACGAGATTCATTTAGCCTTGGAAGTCAGTTGTCCTGGAATAGTAAACTGATGGTTGACACCACTGAAACTAACGGAGAAGAGAGTTTCATAAATGATGAACATAATATAATGACTAATATTAGGTCACTTTTTTTTACTTATATGATACGGTTTGGGCAGGGTGGATTCCATAGCATGTGAATTGGAAGCAATGCTGCTGTGGATTGAAAAGTGAATAGCAGTGAGGGAAAAGCACCAAGGACACTTTCAAGAAGACTGGCTCCCCTGTTGACTGTCACTGTTCCGGTTATGTAAGATTAGTAAGTCCCAAGAGATACTGTTACAATGTAGTGACTATCATGAATAATGCTGCTCCACTTCTTAAGAAGATAAGTCTTATGTTAAATGTTTTTGTCACAAAATAATAACAAAAAAGAAGGTAGGAGGAAATTTGGGGAAGTGGTGAATGTCTTTATGGCCTAGATTGTGGTGATGGTTTCCCTTTTCCCAAAATTCATCAAGTTGTGTATATTAAATACGGAAACAGTTTGTATGTCAATGACACCATGATTAAGTGGCTTTAAAAAGGATTGGATTTAAAGGAGTGAAAGAAAGGATGCATAAGAATGAGGAGGACACTTTGGATTTCTGTTATTTTTTTAAATGGTAGAATATATTTGTTTGATGGTGAAAAAATAAGCAAAAATTAAGGCAAAATAAGTTAATATTTGATAATTCAAATAAATGTGATGAAGGCTAGGTTCTATATATCACTATTGTAGATTAATTCATGGATGAGAAAACTTAGGTCTTACAAATATGAGAAGATTTTAGAAGGTCCTTAAAATACCAAATTTGTGTTCAGAAAAAAATCAAATAATATTGCACATGAAGTCTGGAGCATAATATTGATTGTGTATATAAGTAGATGAATAAAAAGGAACTAAATCTCATAGCCATATAGCTTATTTTTAGGTAATTCATTAGGGCATAGAACAATGATTGATACCAAACATTTTGTTTTGGTACATGAGATTTATTTTTCTGCAGCCATACTCTTTGGTTTTAATTCTACTCAGCTGCTTTACACTGGGAAAATTACTTAAATTTTACCATCTGCCTTCTTACCTGTAAAATACAAATAATACTTGCACTTCCCTCACAGATCATTGGGAAAGGTAAATGACATAGGACCTTATACAGTGTAAGATCTTAGTATATTGTGGCAGTTTAATAGTTATTACATGGTTTCCCAGATCTGTTTCAGTCCATTTTTTCCTTTTATATGGCTCTACAAATTGTCTTTATTGGTTCTCATAAACTGACTGTTGTCTTCTTAAGCAGACTTCATATTTCCAGTGCTTTATTACTACTTATGTAAGAAAATTATGTTTTACAGTTTTATTATGCTACCAGATAATGTATTATGCTTATGATAGGGTGTTGCAAAGTTTTTATTCCCTTCTTGAGTTCTTCTTGAGTTCACAAATAATGAGAAATGGTATTTGCTTACTGAGGAACATTCCAGTCTCCCTCTCAGGGATCTTGATGCAAGAGTGGAGAGTAAGAACACAAATCATGAATCATCATACTACAAAGAATCTTCCAGCCACACCAGCTTTAAGCATCTTATCTGGCCAGCTGAAAAATTGAGAAATTAAAATTTTAGAACTGGTAGGACACTGTTTCCCACACTGAGCTTGCAATGTTGTAGTCTTGATGCTAGGCATTAAGGAGATTCAGCTCTTTGATTGTTTTTTTTTTTTTTCCAAATTAATTTCCTGTACAAGTGCTGTCCATTAGAATTTTCTGAGATGATGGAGATGTTCTCTATCCCTGCTGCCCTATGTGGTAGCCACTATGTACATGTGAATATTGAGCCGTTGCAGTGTGACTAGTATAACTGAGGAATTAAGTTTTAAATTTCATTTAATTTTAATTTAAAAACTAAGTTGAAAAGCCACACATGGCTAGAGGCTAGTAGGACTGCAACATTCTAGATCTATTTTCAAGTTTCTGAACTTTACTTCTAACAGTCATGTCATTTTTATAAACATGCCAGAAAGGAGGATTATTCTCTAAACTAAGAACATTTATACCTTATATTTAAAGTCATGGTTACTGATTCTATGCAAGATAACTGATATGATTTTCAATCTTTTACACCCCAGTAAGGCCTTGGAATTTTATTGATGATATTAACTTTGTACATGAGCCCATCTATATCATAAGGAGCTCTCAATTTCTATGTCCATATTTGACATTTTTAAATGATCTTGGCCATTCTGTTGTCTGTATATGTGTGTTCAGGGAATGTTAGGGGACTTAGCGATGTGGAGATCCAGGAAATCAACTACTGTTAAGACTGAATTTGTCTACGGAGATTTCACTGTCAAGAAATTGACAAAGAAAGTCGATGATTATCCAGGCTGTGAGAATATCAATTTCATGTTCTTTTAACATTTTATTAGTTATTTTTGTAAGGTCCCTTGTTCTTTTCTAGATCAAAGAGAAGTTTGTGAATTTATCTCTGGGAAAATAAGTCACAGAGTTTGTTAGAGTTAAAATTTATTATTAAATATTTTTGAATATTTTTCATTTTCAGAAATGTGAAATTTATTTATATGCTAACTCTCTAAAATCAAAACAATCAGAAGAGAATGTTCTGTCTGTTCCTTGAGGTCATTTCCTCTTTTGGTTTTGCTATTGCTTGTGCTTTACTCTGTAGCCAACTGCTCATTTACATTGCACCTTGCAGAGACAGACCTATCGAATTCTATACTTGAGGGTGTTTGATCTACGTGGTTGTGAGAAAATTGTCCATAGTCAGCATAGAAGGAACTACAACAGTGGAAGCCCTAGCACTTTGCTCTTTAAAGTCAGTTTGGATTATTGTATGACCCAGCCTGATCTACAAGAGTGGGGGGACAGCAACCTAATTTCTCTCGAAAGCAGTAAATCCATAATTATTGCATCTGATTTGGGGTCATTGTAGGAAGAGTTAACCAATTAAAGTAAGCTAGATAGCCATTTGGCTTGTTAATTGAGAATATGGTCAGTAAAATCAGTTTAGAAGGAACTAATTAAGGTAATTCCTCTAAGGAGGTCTTTGCCCTGGCTTTGGCTTATAGAACTGGAGTTCACAGAATGGTGGTAGAAACAAAAAGTAATTAAAAAAATAAGTAATTAAACCAACAAATGTAAAACTATAAGAGTGCTGGATAGAATAAAATAGTTTTGTGGGTGGGGAATTGCTGATGTTTTATAACCCTGAGGATGAAACCCTAAACGACTATAGGCTCTTGTCACATTCTAAATTAGATACTAGAATAATTTAGTATTTATATTTTCTATTTTAAATTTCTAACTTTTAACAACAAAAAATAAATGGTACATGGTAAGAAAAAGCTGATTGATAAAGGACACTGATTATAGTGATTTGGTGGGTGACTAGAATGCACCAAAAATTAGCAGAATCAGACTAAGGAGCACCAATAAAGAGCAGAATAGTGACAGGTCTTTGTCAGGGGGCAGAGGCCAATTTATTTAACATTGTGTTCTTGCATGAAGTAGACTTTAAACAAATATTGAATTTGCATGAATGAAGATGCATAAATTGGCCTCTTTTGAGAAATGATAGATGGGTTTCTTTCATTTTCTTTGGTCTACTTTTGACATGACTGCATTTAGGCAACTGAATATATTTGAAAAAGACTTCTGATACTCTTTGGTGTGTTTATTTACAAAGATTCCATAAATATTCTCTGCAAATGGAAAATATACCACGGGGATTGCATCAATTTAGCATTTTGCCTTTTACTCTCCTCCTGTCATCTCCCTTCTCATTTCAAGACTAAATTTTCATTGATTACAATTTTCCATAGCAGAAAATTATAGAAAAATACTGTAAATAGTACTATTCTTACATGGTGCTTAATTCTTTATGTACCAATGGAATATTCCATACTATGTAGGAGAGAAATAAAATATAATATGCCCTTGGCAGCCTTAAGAAGAAAATAAGAGAGCTATTATCCATCCGGTTCCATTGTTTCTCATATCAGAATAATGTCTTTTGCACACGGTTATTTGATCATTATTCTTTTTGAGGTGTTTTAGCTCTGTTTTCTTCATGTGCAAAACCTGAAATATGAGCATGTTTTTCCCAGAAAATAAGTTGCCAAATAAAGAAGAATATATACGTTTGAAAACTCTTCTAAATTCTTTTAAAGTTGCTGAAATTCAGGAAACTCTGGTAAGTAGCAGCAGGAGGTGTACCCATTAGGATTAATACATCAAATAATGCCTAATTCGGACATATCTCCAGGCCTATACTTTTCTCTGACATGTCAAATCAATTATTTGAGACATGTCAAACCAATTATTTGAGGCAGGGCAGGAATCTTTTTCTTTACAAGTGTCTGTGCTACTCAAAATGAAATGTTAACTGACATATACAAAAAATATTTTAATTCATTGAGTGTAGTTAGAAAATTGAGCACAGAAGAAAATATTAAGAGGTGGGTTACCTGACAGAAAAGCACTTTGCAGTTCCTCATTTCACTGTGAATAATGTTCATTGATCTGAAATATTTCTACACAAGGAAGTGTAAGGTATTATGTAAAACAGCTGTGACTTTTCATAGAGGGAAGCAATAGTAAAGGGAATTTCATTATGCAATTCATTAGTCTGTACTTGAACATTTACATTGTTATGTAGTTTGTGTCATATGATTTTCCTTTCCTTTCTACACTTATTCAAAGCTCTGGAAAGCAAACACACTGGAAGGGAATGAAACAAAGGTGACTTTAATTGAATTGGGGAATCCTTTTTGAATTCTCAAATACTTCCCATTCAGCTCAACCTGTCTGATGCAGTTTCAGAGTTTAAAGCCTATGGGGCAAAATTCTCCTCTGGTCTTAACTTTCTAAATACTTAAACACTTTAAAGGAGACAAACTGAAACACAAAGATATACATGAGTCAATCATAATTTCTGTTTTATCTTCATTATAAAACAAAAGTTAATAGATATGAATATTTATTTACACATCACTTGGGAAAGAGATAAGAAATTAAAATAATCCCATGCCACCCACTCATATAGAAATAAACCTTGCTAAAATTGAGTACTTCAGGTAAGGAAATAAGTATTGATTCACCCGATTTTTTCCCATTGTAGATACTGAAATTTGGCTCTTACATTGAGTAATTATGCACATTCCAGATAGCTGTAGAGTACAGTACATACAATGATAACTTTTATTCAGAAAAATAGAATGCTGATAAATATTCCTTATTGATAGTCTGAATATTTTATATATATTACTATATATTCAAATATTATATATTCATATATTACTATATATGAATACTTATATATATTTGATATTATAATATAATTATATAATGTACTATTATATAATATGTAAGCTTTATATAATAGTAATAAGGAACTTGTGATATATAATTATATTTATTGTGAGTTCTTTCTTATAAAGGAATTAGGGAAACTTTTAATCCATGTGACTAAAAAAAAGAATTTTTATTTCATCTAGATTCTCCTGTATGCTTTTCAAATTGCTCGTTCTAAACAGAGACTGGAAATTTTGCTTTTTGCTTCATGATCTGTGGTGGTGTTGTAATATAATTAGCTTGAACTACATATCCCATAATCCTCTTGGCCATATGTCCTTTTGGGCAACCAGAGAGATTCTTGCAGATTTGGGATTTGGAAGTGAAGGAGAACCATTGGTAACATGAAGTGCTGGTTAATCTTGTTATTGTAGGGCAGCAGCTGGGTGGCAATAGTTCTACATTCCCTCTGATCAGTGAGTTTTGGGCTAAGAGTGTGTTCAGCTCTGTGATGAAAGGACTGGGCTACTGAGGACACCCCACCACCAATGCCAGAAGCAGTAATAATGGGCCTAAGTTTCAGGACTTCATGGTTTCAGTTGTGTTTACTGGTTCCAACCTGCTCTTAATCTCTCCCTTTTTATAGCCATCTTCTCTTCTAAACTGATTGAGAACTTCAAACTCTAGCATCACATGTGAAGACAGCCGGCTTATTAGATTGTTTAACTAGCTCTCGTGATTGCACAAATCCAAAAAGGTTGATTTTGGTAGCTGTCCTCTAAGAGGATCCTTAGTGTTCCCTGGTATTTGCACTTTTATGTGGGCCCATTCCACAATGCACCAGGATTTTTTTTTTTTTTTTTTTTTGGACCAATAGAATGAGATAGCTGATGGTATATTACTTCCAAGAACAGGTTATC
>NC_081571.1:61794859-61902662 GCF_022355385.1 Mustela nigripes
AAAGACTGCAACTTTTATCTTGGACAAGCTCATGTACTCTCTCTCACGGGTAATTCTCTTTGGGAAAACAAGCTACTGTGTTGTAAGAAAACTTATAGAGACCCTGTGTATAAGGAACTAAAGTTCCTAGCTAGTAGGTATTGAGGGGCTAAGAGCTGACAACAACAGCATGAATGAAAATCATGAATGAAAAGACTGCAACTTTTATCTTGGACAAGCTCATGTACTCTCTCTCACGGGTAATTCTCTTTGGGAAAACAAGCTACTGTGTTGTAAGAAAACTTATAGAGACCCTGTGTATAAGGAACTAAAGTTCCTAGCTAGTAGGTATTGAGGGGCTAAGAGCTGACAACAGCATGAATGAACAAATCTCTCCTAGCTGTGTCTTCAGATAGGACTTTAGCCCTGACCACCAATCTGACTACAATCTTATGAGATTCTCTGAGCTAGAACCACCCAATTAAGTTGCTGCCAACTCACAGAAACTGTGAGAAAATATATGTTTGTTCTTTTAAGTTGCTAAGTTTTGAGGTTATCACTAACACAGAATAATAAGTAACACAGGAATTTTTATCAACTTAATGAATTTATCAGCACAACTTTTAAGGATTTGTTTCTATAGATGACTGATTTCTCTCTTGAATATACATTAATATTACACACACACACACACACACACACACACACACACACATATTTGTTGTTGTCAGTTCCTAGTACTGAGCCTCTCCAAGACAAAAGCTGCAGTCTTTTATTACCTGTACTTGGGAGTACTATACCATCACCTATCTCATCACCCCAAGTTTATTTATTTCATAAGTCACTTCATCCTGTCTCAAAATTTTAAGCACCATCTATAAATTATCTTTCTCTAATATAAACCTTAGCTTATTCCATTTCTTTGATTACTAGATTTGTGTATATATAAGCTCTATTTGAAATATCTAAAAATATATCAAAGAGCCATCTCAAACTTAACATGTTCCAAATAGCCCATATTCCATTGTACTTAACATCAAACAGTGAAAATAGGTTCTATTTATTCCTACAACTTCCATGCAATTATTTATTCTTCCTATTTGTGAAGTGGAAAAGATAGATATCATTAGCTTCTGAGCACAGAACTGTTTTTGATAATTAAGTCCCATTTTACCTCACTGCTTGCTGTTTCTGTTGCCCAAGAAGGTTATTAAAACATGAATTTCTTGCCTGCAATGTGCCATTCTTCAGCTTCATGAATGGGAACAAAGCGTGGAAATGCTAGCCGTGATGCCAATGGCTTCTCTGTCTGGCTTCCTAATCACTGCATTGTATCTATCTGCATCCATTCTCCAGCTTCTTTGGTATCTAGACACAGTTGCAGTATAGAATTAGTTGCAAATTTTTTTAATTCCAATGATGCCTTAAAAAAGAACTAGCAGCAGGGCGCCTGGGTGGCTCAGTGGGTTAAGCCTCTGCCTTCAGCTCAGGTCATGATCTCAAGGTCCTGGGATCGAGCCCCTAGGGAGCAGGGAGCCTACTTCCTCCTCCTTCTCTCTCTGCCTGCCTCTCTGCCTACTTGTGATCTCTGTCTGTCAAATAAATAAATAAAATCTTAAAAAAAAAAAAAAAGAACTAGCAGCAACCCTACTTAGATCATTTCTCAAAGGTTCTAGATTATTCATGGAGACCCAATCTAGAACTTGTTAATGAGGCTCTTTTATTGTACTTGCCTATATTCCTATTAAGTTCTTTACTGCCTAAGGTTCTATGGTAATTTCTGTGTGCTACTCTGAACTCAGACTTACTTTCACTTCCTCAGCCTATCCTTCATCCCAGTGTTCTTCATCTCAGGTGATTTCTTTTGTTCAATTGTTTAGTTATAAATCCTGAAGTCTTCCTGACTCCTACTTCTATCTCATCTTCATATGCAATACAACAATCAATCATGTTGACAATAACTCTCTGAAATTAATTCACTATTGCTATCTCCACTCCACCTCCAAGGTGAAAGCCAAACTCGCCACTATCCTTCATTATTGTATTGTCCCCTAACTGGTTCTCCTGCTTCTAATCATGCCTCCCTAAATCCCCCCTCCATATAGCATATAGGGTGGCCCAAAAATATCAGTCATATCCCACAAACTTACACAAAACTGCAGCAACCTCTCACCACAGAGTTAAGCTTCTAGCCATTTTATCTTACCTTATTTTTCTCCATAGCACTTATCACTTTCTAATATGAGAGTTGTTTACTCAGCATTGGTATATTTACTATCTAACCAATTTTTGCGCTCCTAAGCAAAAAAAAAAAAAAAAAAAACAAAACAAAAAGCAAACAAACAAACAAAAAAACCCATAAGCCAAATGAGGAAAACATCTTTGTTTATTGCTCTTTCCCCATCATATAGAACAGCGGCTGATGCACATTAGGATGCTCAATACAACTTTGTTGAAGAAATGAACAGAAGCCCAACACTAAATTCTTCTAATAACTCCTCATCTCAAGAAGAATGAAATACATGACTTTCCCCCCCCCCCCCCCTGTTTGATGACCTACATGTTCTGGTCCTCTGCTAACTTTCTGACCTCATTACTGCCTTATTCACTCTGCTTCAGTCATAAAAACCTTACTATTTATACTTGAATAAGGCACGCAATGGTCACTTCTAAAATGTTCTTTCCGTAGGTATTCACGCACCTTACCCCACCCCCCTACATTTCTCTTTAATGGTTTCCATTAATGGAAGACAGTGCTTTAATATGTTTTTTCAATCCTTAAGGAGTAGGCAGAGTAAATATATTCTGAATTTAAATATTGTTTTAATTGGAAGCATATGGAATATCCTATATTATTTTCATACTGTGTAAGCATATGGAAACCCTCAGATAGGCTTAGAATGAGTGTCTCGGGCAATATATTCTGCAAAAAATGAAGACTATATATCAAATGGATTTTTAGTTTTGTGAAATGCCAAAGCAAGAGCTGAAACATTTGATAATTGCCAGAACCTTTCTCTGAAACCTCACCAGGACCATGAGTCATTGTTTAGGTGACAAGATATCAGGATATGACAAGATACTCCTGTTACATAACATGACAAGGAGTTTAACCCAGTTCTGATGCTGAAAAATACAAGTCAAAGTAAAAATAAAAATGAAATAGGTCTCCTTAGTTTCTTTGATGAAAAGATATCAAGGGACTTTATAAAGAACTTCTATTTTTAAAATGCACAAACTAAGAACCTGAGCCAAAAAGTAGGAGGCTTTATAAATGGAGATTCAAATGTTCCTTTAGTAGTGTATACAACAGTCTTAAGATAAACCTGGCAAAAGAACACAGGTCTGTCAGAGTGCATATTAGCCATGAGGAAAAAGTGCCATATTGACCATGAGGAAATAGTTTTTATTAAAAACAGAACATTTTCATTGAATAAGAATTAAGAGTTAGGAGATATTGCATCTTTAATAGCTATACTGAATTTTTAAAAATTTATTTAAAACTATATTACTATGGGAGAGCTGTATTTTCCTGAAGTGAATAAGACAGTTTTTATATATAACTAGGCATACATGTTTAGACTGATTATATTTTTAAAAATATAAACCTTATTAGGAAAAATTCCAAGGAAGAGGGGTAGTCTTGTCAATGGAATCAACTACATGATTTGTGGAAAAAGAAATGACTTTGGTAAATCCATTCAGTTTGAAGATTTTCAAGCATCAATTTTGGCACAATGAATTAGTAAGAATATGCAAAGTTTACTGTCATTATTTTGTAGTAATTATTAGTTGAAAGGCATTTTCTGAATTTAAGTAGCAACTTCCATTGTAATTATCATAATTACAAATGACTAATTGAATAATTTACATTATACACAGAAAATTTCTCTGTTTATATGCTAGGATAATTCCAGATATTTATAGAAAAAAACTTTAAGTATATAGTAATAATCCATGTGAAAATAATGATCTATTAGATGAGTAAGTGAAAAGTTTAAAAAGCCTGAACATTTTCGTTGAATTCTGCAAGTATTCAATCTTATGAATTCAAAACTCATTCTCTGAAATACAATAATATTCTCAACATTTTGGAGTTTGAAGCTCATAGTGAATTTTTTCCAAACTTTTATCACCCATGGATAATATGGTTCTTCAAACACACACATAAACAACCATATCAGGATGCCTGGGTGGCTCAGTTGGTTGGACGACTGCCTTCAGCTCAGGTCATGATCCCAGAGTCCCGGGATCGAGTCCCACATCAGGCTCCCAGCTCCAAGGGGAGTCTGCTTCTCTCTCTGACCTTCTCCTCGCTCATGTTCTCTCTCACTGTGTCTCTCTCAAATAAATAAATAAAATCTTAAAAAAAAACAAAAAACAAAAACAAAAAAAAACAACCATATCATCCTCACAAATGTGGTCTTATTTGAGTGTCATGGGACAGACTCCTCATCCTCAAACATGGCCTTTCAAGGGGTCTGTGGTTCAATCATTAAAGATTTTTTTTTTAAGTCCTTCCGTCAATAAAGATTTTATTTTATTTATTTATGTTGAAGTTTTAAAATATTTTTCCTTCAAGACATTTCCAGAGACCCTAAAAAAAAAAAAAAATTACCTACCTACTGTAAGTACTCTCTTAAACTTTTTGCAACTGACACTTGATTTGGAAATAGTTTACAACTCGATGACAGAAGGAAAGAGGGAAGGAATTGGGGAGGAAGAAAGGGTGGAAGCAAAGAAGAAAAAAAAATTTTTTTCTGCTTTCTTAGTTCACCCAGTAAAGATATTTCAGGACTCCCCTAAGCCTGCCCCCATGCTAGAAGCTAAATGATTCATGATACCTGCCTTCAGGGCTTGTGAGGAAAGGCAGATGTGTAGTATGATGACAGAAGTCACTTGAATATGTGCACTAATGCCCTTTGCACACACGTTATCTTAAGTGTTCTCGCGATTTCCCTTTCTCTTGTATCATGTTCTTTCTATCCCTCTATCACCCCATCAACACTCTGTGTTTAATGCTTGGTATTAGACTCTCAATATCTTTTGCTTGCATGCTATGACCAGCCCACTCAAAACTCCATTCCCATTTAGCTTCTCTGGTTTAAATATTAGAAGAATATCTGATAAAATCTACTAGAAATAAGTTATGAATAATCTAGAATATGTCTTAAAGTGTTAGATTTTTCCATAGTTGTATATATATATTAAAGGAGTTATTTGTTATAACAAAACAATGATGAAATTTCAGGGGATTTATCTAAAGAGTTAGTATTTCTACCTCATCCTTATAGTTCCGAAGCCTACTTCCCACCCTCTTTTCATTTCCACCTCAGAATTATGGACTCAACTCAGCCAGAGCATAGAGTCCCTTATCTAAAAGTTCTGTTCTCTAATTCACTGAGTATCTAAAATCTTTATTTCTGGATGTACTTACTTAGCACTGCAAATAAATAAGAATAGATTATATAAATATTTATTTATTATTGAATATATAGATTATATAAATATATAGATTATATAAATATTTATTTATATAATCTATATATTCAATATATATTGAATTATATATACAATAATATTAAATATTAAATAAACATAGATTATATAAATAAAATATATGTAAATAAAAATAGATTAAATAATTCAAACTCTTTATGTAACCTAACAATAGTGTAAATGTTCTTTAAAAATACAGTAATAAAGGGGTACCTGGGTGGCTCAGTGGGTTAAAGCCTCTGCCTTCTGCTCAGGTCATGATCCCAGGGTCCTGGGATCTAGCCCCGCATTGGGCTCTCTGCTCAGCAGGGAGACTGCTTCCTCCTCTCTCTCTCTCTCTCTCTCTGCCTGCCTCTCTGCCTACTTGTGATCTCTGCCTGTCTAATAAATAAATAAAATCTTAAAAATATATATATAGTAATAAGGACAACAGCTGTTTAAAAAAAAAAAAAAGAAAAAAGGTGGCAAATATGGTGAGACAATTAGCAACAGTCCAAGCTACTGCATGTACGGAACTCAGGATTCAAAGAGAGGTGTTGAGGTTATCAGAATGCAGGAATCCTAGCCGCCTGGTAGATTCTAGAGTTAAACGGGGGTTTTTAAAAGGGACATGTAGTTACTATCAGAGTTGCCACCTGAAGTGGAGGGGGAGAAGTGTCTTGGCTTCTCCTCATGTTCTACCTTCACATCTCTTGCTATAATTTAACTGCAAGCTAGTTCACCAGGGGACCAGGAAATACAGTTTACAGGGGTCAGCCCCTGGCATAGAGCAGTGGTGGGAGAGCATTATGAAGTCTCAGAGCAAACAAGTGATTGACAAACTATCATTTTAAAAATGGTACTTTTTTCTTCTTGCTCCCTAAAATTGATTACAACGATTTTCATTTTGTTAAAACTGTCATAAATAGAGTCAACACATGCTCTGAAGTGAATTGTGTCTTGTTTCAAATTAAAAAAAAAAAAAATCTGTCAGCCTGATGAATTTATTAGCTGGTTTGGGACTACATACTCAAATTATTATAAATAGCACTCCATGTTGTTTACCCACGTAAAACTCAGAAATATTCCTCACTAAACTTAGAATGAAATAGAAAGCGGGTACCCTTTTCTACTGGGCCAAACATGGCTCCTCCTTGCCTTATGAAACCATGTCCTATTACTCTATCCTTAGACACTGGATCATCATACTTCTTCACCACAACATACTTATATCTATTTTTCATTCTGAATGGAATATTCTCTCCACATATATGCTATGGCTGGCTTAGCCTTCAGGCCTCTGTTGAACCTCCACGACCTCAGATTAGACTACATGTCTGGTCTACTTAAGGAAGTTCATCATTTACTCTTTTTTCTTAGCAAATCATTTTCTATGTAGTGCAAACCAATTTCTAATATTTTCTTGTTTAGTTATTTGTTGTTGTCTTCATTAGAGTTGAAAGTTCTTCAAAATAGAGGCTGCTTCTGTCTTGGCTTCAAAGGAATCTCTCCTCAATACTTAGGAAATGTTTGGCACATAAATATACTCCACAAATAATTATTAAATGGATAAATAAGTGAATGGATGAATAAGCTATTGTTGATTTTAAGCTTCTACATTCCTTCCCACATCTGGTCTAGTTCAGCCTTCTCCCTTAAATGCCTACCACTTCCCCCCAGGGAAGTCAAGTTTTCAATTGATTGTTTCATTACTAGGCCACTAACTGGACCACATTTAATTGGTTCACTGATGATTCTTCCTTGAAGTCAATTATCTTGACCTCACCCTCTCCTTTTGCGTCTGAAATGGATAAATTCAGAAGATTCTTCACATCATACCTAGATTACCAAGATGAGTTCTATGGATCTTCTCCATAGAACTGGTAACTTAAATTCTGAGTAAATAGTAGTAAACCTCATGCAAGTATCTTGAACTCAGTCAGTTTTTAAAATAAAATAGTCTCCGAAACTGACACAAGTATTTAGGTGCTTGCTTGCTATCTCTAAATTGGTACTTGGTCTCTCCATTGGTCTTCTATCTGGATGTGTCTAACTTCTGAGGAACAGAATCTCCATTGTAAGGAAGGATAAGTGGTAAGATTAAAAACCTCTTTCCTCCCTTAAACTGATAATCCATTGAACTATATAATCCAGTATATTTTTACATTCTTTTCAAATTTAACCATAGTGGTATTGCAGATTTAAAGATATAATCCATGTTGGTAAAATTGTTTGCTATTAAAAAAAAAAAAAAGCCCAGAATGAGAAAATAAACATGAAATCATGATAATATTGAGACTAAAACTATGATAAATGAATGAACTATGAGGTTTCTTCTGTTTGGGCACTATATGCTTAGTTTGTATAACAATGGGAAGTCTGTTTTTTTTTAATTTTTGTGATATGTATCTTTAAGTTCTACTTATTGGGAACACGAAGCTCTTGTGGACTTAGTGTCAGGAGTTTATTATTTATTCACCCCTTCCCATGCCACATGTGGGTCCCATCTCTTTTGCCTTCCCAACTCTCTGAAACCTCCATTCTACTAACTTCCTAATAGTCTGGATTGTTTCCACTCCTCTTTTAGCTCTGGCTTGTGTCTTACTTTTCTTCTGGCTCCAAGCCCTGTTCCCACCAACTCGGTCCTTCAAACTTCAGCGCCTACAAGAATCCTCAGTACACTCTACCTCTAACTCCAAATTTATATTTTCTTCTGGCAAATATCTACACAAGTCTCTGCTCAATCCCAACTGTTTCATATTAGTGCCACTTAAATCTCAGAAACGAATCTCTAATTCTTTTAATTCTGCAGAGAATAAACCTTTCCAAATTATTTTTTATTACTGGAACTATTCTTAATATCACTTTGACTTCCACATGCATAGTTCTTTGGGAAACACACCCTATAACTACATATTGTTCCCCTTCCCTCCCATATCTTTCCTTTCTTTAAAAGATCCATTATTTTCTTGGCTTAGAGACTTCCAATTACTTCCAACAGTAAACTTTAAAACTTCTCAGACATATGTCTTACCAAAATTATTAGGCAAAATTGAATTTTTCCCAACACATATCTAGTCCAAATAGTACCTTGCTCCTTTCTATGTTCAAGTTCCCAAGTCCTAATAACAGATTTCCCCTTCCCACAAATACCATTCTTCCTACCATAGGTATTCTCTGTAACCTGGTAACTTCTTCCCTGTTATTCCCATTATTATTATTTTATTTGCACCATCCAACAAAAACAGCCACTCTTACTCTGTGGTTTCACAGAGAAGCTGCACTGTTCTTCTGCTTATTCATTTCTCATTCATTTCTTATTCATTCTCAATTTCTGTGCTAGTTTTATATTCCATAATAGAGAGGATTCAGTCCCACTTACAGAGTCTTCTTCAAGAATACCACATGCTTAATTATTACCCAAATTACAAATGTGTTTCATATGGGCTCCCACAGGGGTAAAAATAAGTCTTTGTGTTTGGAAATTCCTGTTCTACAGGATGGGGTCTAGTCAGGCAACCATCCTGCATAGATCTAAGAACAAGGAGCAAAACTCCTCATTCCAGAACAGAAGACTCTGCCTGAGGACATCTGTGGATCCAGGAATATGCCTGAATCTAATTGGGAGGTGCTGGAGAATTGCCACATGGGAACACTGATGGAATGAATTTAATAGACAGATAGTTAAGAGTCTTCACCTTTTATGTGAGACAGGACTAAGTTGGCTTTTATGTGCATTTCTGTAGAGAGATAGAGAGTTTCCTAGACAAACAAAAACTGAAGGAGTTCATGACCACTATACCTGTCCTGCAAGAGATATTAAAGGGGACTTTCTAAGTGAGAAAGAACTTCCAAAAGTGACAAAGTCTAGAAAGGAACAGAGAAAATCTCCACAACAATGACAAAAGAAGTAATAAAATGCACTAAATTCATATTTATCAATAATTACTCTGAATGCAAATGGAATAAATGCTCTAATCAAAAGACATAGGGTGTCAGAATGGGTAAAAATACAAGATATATGTATATATTGCCTACAAGAGACTAATTTTAGACCTAAAGTCACCTGCAGATTGAAATTAAGGGGATGGAGAAACATTTATCATGCAAATGAGTGTTAAAAGAAAGCCAGTGTCAGTCCTTACTACCAGACAAATTAGATTTTAAACCAAAGACTATAACAAGATATGAAAAGGGGCACTATATCATAATAAATAAAATCTTGTCTATCCAACAAAAAGATTTAACAATTATAAATATTTATGTCCCCAACTTGGGAGTAGCCAAATATATGAAACAATGAATAACAAACTTAAAGCAACCCATTGATAATAATACAATAGTTGTAGTGGACATAAACACTCCCATTTACATGAATTGTCAAATCATCTAAGTAGAAGATCAACAAGGAAACAATGACTTTGAATGACACACTGGACCAGATGGACTTAACAGATACATTCAGAACATTTCATCCTAAAGCAGCAGAACACATATACTTTTTCAATGCACATGGAACATTCTCCAGAATAGATCACACACCGGGTCACAAATCAGGTCTCAACAAGTACAAATAGACTAAGATCATCCCATGCATATTTTCTGATCACAACTCTATGAAAGTTGAAGTCAACCACAAGAAAAAATTTGGAAAGACCACAAATGCATGGAAGTTAAAGAACATTCTAAAAAAAAAAAAAAAAAGAAAGAAAGAAAGAAAGAAACAAAGGGTCCAGTAGAAAATCAAAGAACAATAAAAAAATTTAAAAAAGAAAACATGGAAGCAAATGAAAATGAAAACACCACAGTACAAAACTTTGGGATGCAGCAAAAGTGGTAGTAAGGGGAAAGTGTATAAGAATGCATGCCTATTGCCTCAAGAAGCATGAAAAAAATTTCAAATATGCAATGTAACCTTATGTCGAAAGTAGTAAAAGAACAACAAATGAAGACTAACACCAGCAGAAGATAGAAAATAATAAACATCAGAACAGAAATAAATGACACAGAAACAAACAAACAAACAACAAACAAAAATTGGGATGAGATGGCTTCACAAGAAAATTCAACGAAACATTTAAAGAAGAGTTAGACCTATTCTTACAGTTCTCAAATATATAGTCCCCAAACTATATAGTTCTCAACTTTAAAAAAAAAAAAAAAAAGAAAGAAAGGAAAACTTCCAGACACAGTTTACAAGTCCAGCAAAACCCTGATTGCAAAACCAGACAAGTAGTCCACTAAAAAAGAGAGCTATCCCGGATGAACGTGGATGCAAAAATTATCAACAAAATACTAGCAAACTGAATTCGACAGTACATTAAAAGAATCATTTACCACGATTAGGTAGGATTTATTCCTGGTTTGCAAGGGTGGTTCAATATTCACAAAGCAATCAACATCATATACCACATTAATAAGAAAAAAGATTAAAACAATGTGATCTTCCAATAGATACAAAGAAAACAGTTGACAGTATATAGCATCCACTCTTGATTAAAAAAAAAAAACCTCAACAAAGTAGGGATAGTGGCAATATACCTCAACATCAAAAACACTGTATACAAAAAACACACAGCTAATATCATCCTTAACTGGGAAAACCGGGGAACTTTTCTTCTATGCTCAAGAGCAAGACAGGAATGTCCACACTCACTACCATTATTTAGCATAATACCAGAAATCCTAGCCTTACCAGAAAGCAAAAAGAAATAAAGACATCCAAATTAGCAAGGAAAAAGTCAAAAAGAAATAAAGGCATCCAAATCAGCAAGGAAAAAGTCAAACTTTCACTCTTTTGCAGATGCCATGATACTTTATGTAGAAAACTCGAACAACTCCACCAAAAAATTACTAGAACTGATTCATGATTCGTTAAGTCATATAAAACTAACAATTATAAGTCTGTTGCATTTCTCTACACCAATAATGAAACAGCAGACAGAGAAATCAAGGAGTTGATCCCCTTTAGAATTGCACCAAAACCCAAAAAGTACTGAGGAATAAACCTAGCCAAAGAGATAAAAGATCTGTATTCTGAGAACGATAGAACTCATATGAAATAAATTAAGAAGGACACAAAGAAATGTAAAAACATTCCATGCTCATGGATTGGAAAGACAAATAATGTTGAAATGTCTATACTACCCAAAGCAATCAACACATTTAATGCAATCCCTACCCACCTGTTCTTTTCACAGATCTAGAACAAACAGTCTTAAAATTTGTATAGATCCAGAAAAGATATCCAAATATCACCAGCAGTTTTCACAGAGCTAGGACAAATAATTCTAAAATTTATATGGACCCTAAATAGCCAAAGTAATGTTGAAAAAGAGAACCAAAGATGGTGGCATCACAATTCCAGAATTCAAGCTATAATCTTCAAGACAGTATGGTACTGGAACAAAAACAGACACATAGATCAATGGAACAGAACAGAAAACCCAGACATGGGCTCAAAACTATATGATCAACTGATCTTTGAAAAAGCAGGAAAGAATATCCAATGGGAAAAAAAGATAGTCTCTTCTACAAATGGTGTTGGGAAAACTGGATAGTGACATGCGGAATGAAAGTGGATCACATTCTTAAACTATACCCCAAAATAAATTCAAAATGGATGAAAGACCTAAATGTGACACAGTACACCATCATATCCTAGAGAACATAGGTAGCAACCTCTCTGCCTTGGCCACAGCAATTTCTTCCTTGCTACATTTCTAGAGGCAAGAGAAACAAAAGCAAAAATGAAGAATTGGGACTTCAGCAAGATAAAACAAAGCAAAACAAAACAAAACAAATAAAACCCTTCTGCATAGTAAAGAAAACAATCAATAAAACCAAAAGGCAACTGATGGGTTGGGAGAAGATATTTGTAACTGGCATATGGATAAAGGTCTAGTCTCCAAAATCTGTAAAGAACTCCTCAAACTCAACAGCCAAAATATGAATAGTCCAGTTAAGAATGGGCAGAAGACAAAAATAGACATTTTTCCAAAGAAGACATCCAGACAGGAACAGACACACAAAAAAATGCTCAACATCACTCATCATCAAGGAAATGCAAATTAAAACTACAATAAGATATCACCTCATACATATCAGAATGGCTAAAATTAACAGCACAGGAAATAACAAGTTTGACAAGAATACAGAGAAAGGTGAGTCCTCTTGCACTGTTGGTGGGAATGCAAATTGCTGTAGCAACTCTGGAAAGCAGTATGGAGGCTCCTCAAAAAGTTAAAAATAAATTTCACTGCTAGGTATTTACCCAAAGGATACAAAAACACTGAGTTGTAGGGATATATGGACCCTGGTGTTTATGGCAACAGTACCAACAATAGCCAAATTATGGAAATAGCTGAAATGTCCATGAGCTGATAAATGGATAAAGAGTTGGTATATATAAAGTGGTAGAATATTATTCAGCCATAAAAATTTGAAAACTTGTCAATTTCATGACATGGATGGAGCTAGAGAGTATAATGCTAAGTGAAATAAGTCAGTCAGAGAAAGGCAAATACCATTTGATTTTGCTCATATGTGGTATTTTAGAAACAAAGCAGATGAATGTAGGGGGAAAAACAGAGAGAGGCAAACCATAAAACAGACTTAAAAGAACAACCACAGGTTGCTGGAGAGGAGGTGGGCGAGCAGATGATCGAAATGGATGATGGGTATTAAGAAGTATACTTGCTGTGATGAACACTGGGTGTTGTCTATAAACGGTGAATCACCAAATCCTATACCTGAAACTAAAATAAATACATACATACATACACACACATGTATCAATGTATTTCCAGAACTCCCCAGTGAGATGGGGTTTCATTTAGCCTCAACAGTAACTTTCTCCCTACAGTGTGTTGTTTTGGACCCTTCCCTATTTTACTTCCCCATTTCTTTCCTGATGTTTCCTAATTCCAAAATAAATTGTCTGCACTCAAACTCTTGTTTCAGAGTTTGCTTCTGAATTCAGAGTCAGACTTCCATTTAGTTCCTGTCTTCCTCATTATTCTGTAACATACTGCTGCATCTTCAATAAGGCCACTATTGAAAGATTGGCTTAAAGTCTGGAAAATATCAGGCACAGTTAGAGACACATAATTGTACTAGTATGTATATAAAGAAACAAATATTACTAATTTTCCTTCAAGGTTTGAAAACTTTACCCCTGGGACACCTGGGTGGCTCAGTGGGTTAAAGTCTCTACCTTCGGCTTGGGTCATGATCCCAGGGTCCTGGGATCGAGCCCTGCATCGGGCTTTCTGCTCAGCGGGGAGCCTGCTTCCTTCTCTCTCTCTCTCTCTCTGCCTGCCTCTCTGCCTACTTGTAATCTCTGTCTGTCAAATAAATAAATAAAATCTTAAAAAAAAAAAAAAAAAACTTTACCCCTATTATATTTACTATTCTAAATTGCTCAGATCCACTGCTATTTATATTCATGGCCCTATTTATATCCAGCAGTCTGTAGATATTTATGGGCATGCTTACCATATTTGAAATCCATATTTGGAATCCAATATGGAATCCACTTTCCAGCATGAGAATTTGGTGTATGTATGGACCTTGTTTAATACAGATTTTCTCAGTAAATAGACACTTTGAGTACCTCATATGTACTGGCCGTTATTCTACAGGCTATATGCATATTTGCACATTCAATTCTCACACAATCCTATGGAATAGATATTATCATTATCCCAGTGGAGTCAACTAGGTGGAGTCAGCTAGGTGGACTCCAGCAGGTGGAGTCAACTAAAGCAAAAAGTTAATGAACAGTATGGTTCAAGGGATTCCAGTCAGTAAATGACAAAGCCAAGAATTAACATCCCAACTCCCTACCTTCTTGCCTAGCAATTTCCCTTTAGTATTCATTTTCTTAACCATAGTGTTGTACACTATATGTTTTCTAATCAAATAAGCCCTAAGATATCCAGTAGAGTCATCTGAGTCATCCAAATAAAGAGATTTCTTATTAGTGTATTGGATAACATCAATAAAACTAATTTAGTTGTCATGTGTTCTCTCATCTATGTTTTTTGTTCCAAAATGCCCAGAATTTAGTCCTTACTGAGTTACATTAAGGAATGCCAACCCTGGGGCACCTGGACGGTACAGCTTGTTAAACATCTGGTTTTGGCTCAAATTGTGATTTCAGGATCCTGAGATCAAGATCCTAGTCAGGCTCCACACTTGGAGGAGCATGCTTTACACTCTCTCCCTCCCTCCCTCTTTCATGAATTCCACTTATTTAAACCCCTTTTCTTCATGTAGTACCCATCCCCTGGGTCTCCTTACCGAAGTATCTTTGAGGTCTCTAATTCTTCCCAGAAAACTTAGAGTAATGAATTTATAAAACCAATGATTCTTCCAAAGAAGATTGATTAAAAAATGATAAACAGAAGCAAAGCACAACAGCAATGATAACAAAACCCTCCAAGTTGTTACAGTTGGAATGAGAAGCAGAACAGTATAAATATAGTACCTACTATGTGCCACAGAATGTGCTGTTTATTTCACAGATACTATCCTACTCAGTCTATTTTTAAAGATTTTATTTATTTATTTCAGAGGGAAAGAGAGAGAGTGTGTGAGAGAGTGAGTGTACAGGAACAGAAGGGGAGAGAAGCAGACTCCAAGAGGGAGAGAGAAGCAGATTCCTCACTGAGCAGGGAGCCTGAGACAGGGCTCAGTCCTAGAACCTAGGATCATGACCTGAGCCAAAGGCAAACACTTAACCTAAGGAACCTCCCAGATGCCTAGTCAGTTCTGATTAAGTTCCTTTGAATTAACTAGCATTACTTCCATTTTCCAGAAAAGGAAATTGAAAAATCTGACAGATTTGTCATTGTATCTGCCTCTTTCCACTCTACTACATAGGAACAGACTAACTCATTGATAATCCTCGTGTAATGTGCATAATAATAATCCTTAACTAACCAACTAATTATAGTCAAGCAGCTTTATAAAAGCAGGTAGAGTTTCCAGGAATTCCCATGTTTATTCTAGTGTTTTTCCACTATATCACACTAATTTATTCTCTCACTCTGTCCTTTGCAAACATAAAAGGAAATCTTTATATACCTCAGCAGATAACATGATTATAATTCTGAAAATTAATATTTAATAGAAATTCAAGGGGATGGAAGCAGAATTAATAAATAATTAATTTAGTGATGATTATTAGTTATAGAAAATTGATTCTATTTAACTATTAAGACATTGTGTTTTTATTATGGATGCATAAAGGGAATAATTAATGCTCACAGGCATACAGCCATAGTGATATAAAATATTCCTAAGAGGTTCTTATTTTATTTACTATTTCTGTAGTCATAACTCTATGATTTTATACAGTGAATATATTTGAAAAATAATTTATCAGGTCATACACAATCCATCCGGAATAGAATTAGAATTTAGCATAACTTTGCTAAATTAAAGTAGTCAAGATGAAACACAATTATGTCCAAAATGAAAAACTGCAGTAAATGGAGTAGAGTTATGGGGAAAAAAAAGTTATGAGTAGAGTTATGTGATAAATATGTACAGATTGGCATTAAACACCAAAACTGTCAGAGCAAAAGAAAAAAGTAGCATGAGCAAGCAGTCTAATGTTGTTGCTTAAAAAAGAGAAGTAAATGTTACAGTCAAATTTGCATCGTCTTCTGATGGCCTACATTTTGTGCTGACTCACGTTCCACTGTATATTGAAGGAAGATGATCCCTCCTACTCACGTCTGCCCTGAATGACTGTTGTGAGTCAGATGACTTAGAATAAGTTTATATACATAGTATATAGACAGATGGTACTTTATTCTTTTTAAAACTCAAGAACTAGTTTCAATGTATGAAAAAATAGAAATAGTTTACCCTATATTATAGAATGCTTCAATATGTATCAAAATATAAAGTATGTGTCCTTTTAAAAAAAAATCTTTATTTACTGTGAAAAGATTAAAAAGCCAGAATTTAAGGATATTCAGTTATTATGGATAATTATATCCTCACAACAGTAATGCTAAATATATTATCAGAAACTCATAATTTTTGTTTTATTTAAAAATCCATGGGCTATTATAACAAACATAGTAAGTATTTTATAATAGCATTTATTTCTTAGAAATTGCATAAAAATAGGGGCGCCTGGGTGGGTTAAAGCCTCAGGTCATGATCTCAGGGTCCTGGGATCGAGCCCCACATCGGGCTCTCTGCTCAGCAGGGAGCCTGCTTCCTCCTCTCTCTCTCTCTGCCTGCCTCTCTGCCTACTTGTGATCTCTATCAAATAAAAAAATAAAATCTTAAAAAAAAAAAGAAAAGAAATTGTATAAAAATACAGGCAACTTTTCATTCTATACACTGGTTATTGTTTTAAGATATTTTAGTTGTATTACAAAAGTAAAATTTTAACCAATTCTAGCCTGAATAAAATACAAATGAAAAGATCTGTGTATAAAATATTTTGCCATCTGAGTCCACTTAGTAGGCCTGGGCTGCGAGTGGCATTTGTATTGAGGTGTTTTAACTCAGTTGATCCAGGAGACACTTAAAACAGATGAGTCTGGAGGTTTGTAGTGGAAGGAAGCAGAGTCAGAGTCATTACCGGAAAGACTGTGTGGAGCCTTGATTTGAGGGATGTGGGGAGGGAATGTGAGAATAAAACAGCAAGATGAGAGCCAAAAGTCCCAGAACAAGGGTTGAATTCTTGGTGAACAAAAAAAAAAAAAAAAAAAATCCGTGGAAGACTGGAACATCCCAGAGCTTCTTTTTCTGAGAAGTCCAGTGCCTATTCATTAAAAAGTAACAAATCAGGCCAAACATGCCAGATGAAAGAAACCCCTCAAAGATGGTAATTATTGGGACGCCTGGGTGGTTCAGTGGGTTAAAGCCTCTGCTTTTAGCTCAGGTCATGGTCCCAGGGTCCTGGGATCGAGTCCTGCATCGGGCTCTCTGCTCAGCACGGAGGCTGCTTCCCTCTTTCTCTCTGCCTGCCTCTCTGCCTACTTGTGATCTGTCTGTCAAATAAATAAATAAAATCTTTAAAAATTTTTTTTAAAAGATGGTAATTATTTATACAATATGGTTCATATGGGTTGGTTTTGCCTCACACACAGCTATGGACGAATAGCTCATTCCTCCTACACATCATGAAATTGGCACTAAGTTAGATTTTGTTTACTAGTTTGTTTCAATCTGGCAATACCTACTGACCACCTGTTTAATAGTTGTGATTACAAATGAATGAACAGGTACTTTTTGTATGAATAGTTTTTATTTCCTAAGCTTTAAGAACTTTAGGTAAGAAGTTCAAGAATTTCTAAAACTTACTTGAACTTTAGAGAAAATCAATGCTTCATTTCTACCTTTACTATGTATATTCTACCTTTACTACCTTTTCTACCTTTACTATGTATATAATACTTTACAGTATTATAGAGTACAGATGTGTTTGTACCTTACTTTGAGGAGTACGGTCAGATGTGCATAATAACCTACCAGAAAGAGGAGTGAATCATTTCCTCTTAAACAGACTAGGGTCCCACTGAACAGTTAGGACAAATAACTGGATCTTATTTTATATTTTGAAACTCCTTTATCATGAATCAAAATATGTGATATATGGGCAATCATTCTTTCACACTTACATTTTAATTTTATTTATATTATTCCTAACATTTGTATAATTTTGTTGATCCTCATAGCATTGCAGGGTTTCAGGCTCGCATCATCTCATGCCTCCACTTTTTCACATTTTCAGTCTACATATTGTCAGTCTGCAGATAGCCTAAAATACCAAATTCTAGGTTCCATTTCTTGAATGATTTCCCTTTCCCACATCAGTATTAATCCTACTCTGTTCTGTAGGTCTATAGTATTTCAAAGAGATGCTTGGTTCACACTCAACACCCAAACAACTCACAAATACACGTGGACACTCACATGCATCCCTGCATATAGATGACCCAGTCACCCCTACAGCACTCAGGATGGATACACTGGCAAATGTGCATCGTCAGCCTTACCCACTCTCACAGTAACATATGTGCTCATGTTCCCTGACTAACGCACATACTCTTACACACATGCACCTACAAGTACTTGCGGTACATGAGCAGACAGATACACACCTGCACATATTTACATGCGCACGCACGCGCGCGCGCACACACACACATGCAGTATGTACTGATAAACAGCAAAGGTTTATAATAAGGTCTGAGTAGATTTCTTGGAACATTTTGTTTTTCTATCACTTATAGTGGAGAACCATCTAATATTTTCTTTGAATAGCTTGTTAATTTTCAAACTTTAATTTAATAGGACAGATTAAAATTCCTTATCATCATAATACAGGTATTACCAATTTATCTTTTTTCTCATATCTCTCTTCACTGCTCCTCCTAATCCCAAAATAAACTGTAGGACTGCTTATTATTCAATTTGAGTTTAGATGAGTGATTCAAGTATTCATTTTCCTCTGTTGGCTAGTTACACAACCTTTATTAAATTAACATGTATTTTTCAAGGCTCGTTTCAAATGTTACTTCTATGAAAATTTACTAACCTCCCTAGAAAAAAATTCATTGGTTTATCCCTTTTGATGGGTAGAATTTAATTCATCCCTTACAACTATTTCAATGTTGAATTTAAATCAATTTTATATATTTGTTACTTTTGCTGGATTTTAAACATTTTAAGAACTATATCACTTTTTGTAGCTTCTGTTATTTAGAAGAGTATTTTAAAGTATTTAATAACTATTTATTAAAATAATGGAACATTGCAAAGTTTGTTGTTTAAACTCTATGCAGACTTGTTTGTTAAAGAAAAAAAAAAAAACTCCCCTTTTCCAGAAGATCCAATTTCAAATATGGAGACATTATATTTGTTCTATCACTTTGGTAAGCAAATCAGTCCCACTTCAAGCATGTGTCCTTAGGTCAATTATATAAACATAAATCTTCCTCAGGTGGGAATCATGTTTACACTGGGATTTAGACACTAATTGAACACATACTGTGTCTCTATACATGAAAAAGAGTGAGAATTAAAGTACAAAGCAGAAATGTGAATGTTCCTGGTTGAGGAAAGAGTTTTACAAGTAAAGTTGATTTCTTTAGCACTCAATAGAACATGACCACTTTTACAATCTGTTCATTCAATGGCTTTTTTTTTTTTTTTACAATTTTTGTCTTGATGTATATTAAAAAAGAATGGAATTAGTGATATTAACATCAAAATGATGTAAAACAGAAATAATGACACAATAAAGAAGAAATGGAAAAAAGAGGAATTGCACTATGCTCTTTTTTTGGGGGGGGCACTATGCTCTTAATAATGTTTTAATTGGAAGGGAAGGTGAACCATGAGAGACTATGGACTCTGAAAAACAATCTGAGGGGTTTGAAGGGTGGGGGGTGGGAGGTTGGGGTACCAGGTGGTAGGTATTAGAGAGGGCATGGGTTGCATGGAGCACTGGGTGTGGTGCAAAAATAATGAATACTGTTATGCTGAAAATAAATAAAAAATAAATTAAAAAATATTTTCCTTAGCACATTTTACATTAGAAGCAAAAACATCTTAACTCCAATGTGCTCTAGGGATCAACAAAAAATTATCAGATACTTCATATTTTATAGGCCTGTAACATTTTTCTGATACGATTTTTGTTTAATTTAAATAAGTTTCAAGGATATGAATAGAAGTTAACAGCAATCTAATTTATTAAGACTTTTTGAATTAGATTACTGTATCTATAATTCCACTGAAAGTGATGTAGCCTCATAAATGTGTTCTCATGTGAAAGCCTTTCAGAACTCTTAAATCACTAACTCTTAATTATCTGGCATAGATTATTTATTTTCTATACTCAGTACTGCATTTTTTTTTTCTGCCCCATAAAAAAAAACGTGTTTGGAAAATGGACTAGCTAATTATATAGAGTCTTCATATCTTAATTTTTTAATTTCATTTTGTGAATCGTAATTAACATCCTTTCTGTCAGTGCAAACACAGGCTTCCAAAGTTGTTTTGTGATTTTTTAAAATTTCAATGAGGCTTAGATTCTTGTGTAGTGGAAATCATTCAATTAGTTGACTTACATTCTAACTGAAGGAAAACTATAGTAATAACTAGTGATTTACTGAATGTTTCTTAAGTTCTTTGTGCATTAATTATTTTTATGTAAAATGTCTCAGAGATTGCTGCCACATACTCAACTCCACAGTTTAATGCTAAGGAAAAATCAAGTTGAATTATACAAGTCATCATGATAGATTTGCATCCCTTTTCTTTCTGACCTCGGTATAAAATGAAAGAAAATTATGTCTAAGCATATGCTTATCTGCATGTAATTGAATCAATGAAATTATCACTGAATAAGTAGTTGATTTTAGGTGTTTTTTCCATTTGCCATCCCCTGACTTTTATCCATCTTTAAAATAACAATTGTTTTTCTTAAAAATAGATAATTCTAGAGAACGTAGAGCAAATTATAGATTTTGAAGTGATACAGAGAGTTTGCATCTGAACTTTCATATTTGTGCCATGAAATAGTTATTTAATTTTTGGAAAATTACTTAAGTCTCTGTTTTCTCACTTATAAAATGTGGCTATTAATGAATACCCTACAGTATGTGGTGATCAAAATAATATGGTAATTCAGGTGCTTTCCAATTGTCACTTGGAAAATCCTCAATTATGGCAAAAATTACATTTCTATAAAAATTGAATAGATATTGGGCGCCTGGGTGGCTCAGTGGGTTAAGCCACTGCCTTCGGCTCAGGTCATGATCTCAGGGTCCTGGGATCGAGTCCCACATCGGGCTCTCTGCTCAGCAGGGAGCCTGCTTCCCTCTCTCTCTCTCTCTGCCTGCCTCTCCATCTACTTGTGATTTCTCTCTGTCAAATAAATAAATAAAATCTTTAAAAAAAAAAAATAAATAAAAATAAAAAAATAAAAATTGAATAGATATTTATAATACTTTTTTTTAGGAAAAGCAAACTTCCATTAAATCAAGTGATATGTTAATATTTAATAATCTTGTATATTATTCTTAAATATTTTCTAGTTCTTGTTAGGAAACAAACAATTAATGTTTAAATAGTACGACCTAGGGGGGCCTGGGTGGCTCAGTGTGTTAAGCCTCTGCCTTCGGCTCAGGTCATGATCTCAGGGTCCTGGGATCGAGCCCCACATGGGGCTCTCTGTTCAGCAGGGAGCCTGCTTCCCCCCTCTCTCTCTGCCTGCCTCTCTGCCTGCTTGTGATTTCTCTCTCTGTCAAATAAATAAAATATTTTTAAAAAATAGTATGACCTTAAAATTGCATAAATCTGTCCACTTACACTTCACTTGTCTCCAACTGTCAACAAAGATGAATGGAAAATGCAGTGTGGAGCTGGGAGACCATTTTTCCAGTTGTAGGTAATACTCAGTTACCAAAGCGGAATATTCAGACTGAATCCTGGGGATAAATGGAAGTGTCTCTCAAAACCTACATACATCTATGACCGTAGTAAGCTTGCAAATTTAGTTTTGCATCTTATCTCATATTTAGTCATATTATAATGTGATCATTATTCTTCTTGCATGTGCTGGCTTGATAAAATTCTTCTTCTCACTCCTTCTCCAGGTAATACGGATATATTGGGCTCTCCCTACCAACAGTTGTTTTTGTTTTTGTTTTGTTTTGTTTTGTTTTTATCTTCACTCTTCCTGCTCACAGTGAATGTGAAACCAGGCTGTCCCAGGACAGGCACATCTGTCTGTACAGTCATCTTTTCTGCCCCCCTCTGAAAACATGTAGAGAGGTAGCTCAGCGAGTCTACCTAGTCTTTACCTGGAGGCCCTGTGTTGATTTTATTGATAGATTTCTTGTTCTGCATGCCACAGTGTACCCACTAATAGCTCCTGTCATAAAATTTACCAGAAGAAATAATCAGCGGAAGGAGCTTTTCTTTCCTATTAGAGACTGTACAAGTTCAGGTCTTGCTCCCCATTAGCTTATCTTGGATTACACATTGGCAAACTTGCCAATAAGCTTTGAATCAAAGAATGTGGAATTATAGGCATCCCCCAACTGATAAACACAAATTCATCTCTAAGAAGTCTCTAGGTGTATGTAGACCGTATATTTATATGCATATAAATTTTATTTTGTTTTATCTCAGGAGAGTGCTGAGCATTTTTTTTCTCTTAAGTCCATAGTCTATTCATATTTTCTCAGGTTTGCCCTAATGCCTTTTCTTTCCCTTGATGATAGCATTTTACATTTAATAGACATGTCTCCTTCAGCTCCTCTTGGTCATCAGTTTCTCAGACATCCCTTTGTTTTTGATGAAGTTATGAATTTGCCAAATTAATACTTGTTAAGTGGAACAATAGAGTGCTGGATGGTGAGCTAAGGGTTAAAAACAAACCACAAGAGAGACTTAAATAGAGAAGTTTATCACTCCAAGGCCCCCCAGGGAGCTGCCACCCTGGAAGGTCAAGGTAAATTGCAAACCAAGACAGAACCTGAGGCACGTGGCCTTTTTTTAGCATACCTGTGTGGAATGCTTTAGGATTACCAACCGAAGGCCAGATTTTTCAATTCAACCAGCAGAGCAGGATTTTGATAAACACCAGGTTATATAATGAGCCAAAGGGAAGGCATATTGAGGGAAAGTACTGGGAAACAGGGGAATCTCTTGAGCATAAGGGCTCATGGCCAAGTCGTATTAGGGACTTATATTTGCTTGTGATCCGCAGGCTGCTATCTAGGGCAGAAACATGCCTGAGAAGCTCGGGCCAGTCTGAGGTCCCTGAAGGCCACTTGGCCAAATGAAATGGGGGCCAAGGCAACAATACTATGGAGTAGTTTAGCAAAGTTCTCCAAAGATGACTTTGACAGTTTTGGGGATTAGTGGTGAGATATTTTGTGGAACACCCTTCAATTTAGTTTTGAAATTTAATCCCCTTTAGTTTGTTTTCTGTTCTATCTCCATCTGTCTTTCTATCCTTTGTCTTTCCAAAATAGCACTTTTTATGTGCCCAATGTCTATTTTTGCTGTTCTTAGTTGTTCTTAACTTTGTATGTGTTCTTGTAAACTTTGTAAATGATGAATATTTTATATTTGATCAAAACATATTTTTCCCTCTGCTCTAATTTGTATATTTTCTACTAATATATCTTTCAATACTGTTTTAAGTTGTTTTTCTGTGTGTAAACTGCTGTTAAATACATGTCTTAAGTTTTTAATACTAGTTGTTGATTGTTTTCCCCAGCTTTATTGAGATTTAATTGACAAATGAAAATTATATATATTTAATATGAACAATGAGATGATTTGATACATTGTGAAATGTATCATACATTGTGAAATGATTACTGTAATCAACTTAATTAATATCTGTCACCTCACATAGTCATAATTTTGCGTGTGCCCTAAGAAAACTTAAGATCTACTGTCTTAGGGGTACCTGAATGGCTCAGTCAGTTAATCATCTGACTCTTGATTTAGGCTCAGGTCATGATCTCAAAGTCATGGGATCAAGTCCTGCATTAGGCTCTGCATTCAGCTCAGAGTCTGCTTGTCCCTCTACCTCTACTTCTCCCTGCCACTTGTATTCTTCTTTTGTCTCTCTCTTAAAATATCAATCAATTAATCAATACAATCTTTTAAAAATCTACTGTCTTAGCAATTTCAAGTATACAATGAAGTAATTAAGTATAGTTACTATGCTATAGAGTCCCAGAACTCATTTATCTTATAACTGAAATTTTGACTAGCTTTTCCTCATTTCCCTTGCTCTCCAGTCCTGGCAACTACCATTCCACTCTGTTTCTGTAAGTTTGACTTTTTAGATTTCAAATATATATGAGAGCATACAGTACTTATTTTTCTCTATCTAGCTTGTTTTTCTTATATACTGATTCCTTCAAGATCCATGTTGGTACATATAGCTGAGTTTCCATCTTTTTTATGGCTCAATAATACTTTATATAATATATATTTAACATTTATATACTTATTAATATATATTATATATATAATATTGTTTAACATATCATCCAACTGTGGATGCCTAAGTTGTGTCCATGTTTTGGCTATTATGAATAATGATATAATGAATATGAGAGTGCAGGTACCTCTTTGAAATACTGATTTCATTCCCTTTGGACATGTGCCCAGAAGTGGGATTGCTGAATTATATAATAGTTCTGTTTTTAGTTGTCCTAGAAGGTTAATTCAAAAATTATTCTTTTAGTCTCCACTCTGGGCCTAAAAATATAAAATAAAATTATTCTTTTAAATTCTGTGTCTACTCATACTCTATAACTTTTCCTCTGTTTTCTTGAACATATTAATCACAAATATTTTAAAGCCCATGTCTGAGAAATCTAATACTAATAACACCATAAGATTTTTTTTTAATTTTTCTTGATCCTTTTGTCACAATTTTATTGCATTTTATTTTATATGATAAAAAAATGTAGTTCAGAATGTTATCTTTCAGCAGAGATGATTTTTTTCCCTTTTGACATGCAGATTGAATAAGGACCTCTTATCAATTAGAAGTTGAATGGTTTTGAGATTGGATTTCAGTCTTTGGAAGGTCTCTTCTATTTTCAATTCACCCTCATTCAAAGGCTAGAGCAACTTAATTTACCCAACTAAAAACAAATAGTCCAATTAAAAATGAGCAGAGAATATGCATAGATGTTTCTCTAAAGAAAAAGTGCATATGGCTGACAAACACACACAAAAAAGATGCTCAGTATCTTTCATCATCAGGTAAATAGAAATTAGAGCTACATTGTGATATCACCTCATGCCTGTCAGAATGGCTAAAATGAAAAATACAAGAAACAACAAGCATTGGCAAGAATTAATGTATAGTAAACATTTAACAGTGATACACAAACGGTATGGAAATTTAGAACTAGTTCTAATTCATCGCTATAATTTATATATACTTTCACTTTTGAAAATAACACTTTTATTTGATATTAAAATGAAAACATATGGTTATTGTGACTTCTGGAGAACCCTTGCCTATTCATATGGAGCATCTGTTTTACAAATGAGGCTTCTGTTGCTATAATCATGGTAGTTTTCCCCTTTTATATGAAAGGAACTATAATATGAGCTGTCAGAAACTAGAGGTGAATGAAACAGCAACCATAGATTTCACCTGAATTTATATAATCAAAATAGATTTCAAGGACATAAAAACTTTAGGTTGCTTAGCTACAATAGTTTACTTTTTACTTTCAAATTATAATTTTTTTTCAAAAAGTAAAAAAAAGAAGTCGTACTTAAGAAGGTATTCTTTTCTGCATTTAAGAAACAGAGAACATTTAATTTATGAGAAGAGACAGTAGTATAAATTAATACCTTTCTTCCAATTGTGAAAAAAGTTGCCCCAATTATACAGATATAAGTCACACAGAAAGTATTTATTTAATATTTTAAAAAACACTTAAAAAGTATGTCTATCATATATTTATGTCATTTAATGAGAAGTTACAATAGTTCTTGTCCATTTGAAATGTAAATTTTATTAGATGCTACTTGATGCCAACCATATCCATAGAGTTTTGTCTTTAATACAATGTTGACTATCACATTAAAAAAAAAAAATGTGTTGAGGGTGCCTGGGTGGCTCAGTCATTAAGCATCTGCCTTCGGCTCAGGTCATGATCTCAGGGTCCTGGGATCGAGCCCTGGATCGGGCTCCCTGCTCAGCAGGAAGCCTGCTTCTCCCTCTCTCACTCCTCCTGCTTCTGTTCCCTCTCTTGCTGTGTCTCTCTCTGTCAAATAAATAAAATCTTTAAAAATAAAATAAGAGTTTTTTTTTTTTTTAAAGAGAAGAGTACATTAAATTTATTCATTATAAAAAATGATACTGGAGTAAGTGGCTTACATCTGTCACAAGGCAGGTGGCTTCCTATAACTGAGCCACAGAACTGGACATACATTTCCCTATGCAGTGCTGCATAGGGACCATCAGTAAGTTGAAGGACTGTAACACATATGTGTCTGTTGTCTGATAAACTCTTCCTGTCTATGTGTAATCAAGAAAGGAAACTTTCAAAAACAAAAACAAACAAGCAAACAAAAAACTGTATTGGGGCACATTCTTAGAAATGTTGTTAGGATTCCTAAAGAAGAAAGTGCTTTGATGGACATTATGCTGTCTCTATATATATTTTTTCTCTCTCTTCAACATATAAACTGATGCCCTTGTGGTATATACCAGACAGCATCAGACACATTATCCTAACCATAGCAGGTATGTTACCAATAATCCAAGGCCAAAGCTTTGTATTTAAAGAGGCAAACTACTTATATTTGCATTCCACATTTGGAAAAAGAGACTGTATGAATGAACCCAAAGATCACGTGCCATGTATTGTAGTTGAAGCAGCGCTACCAATTTCCTTCATCAAATTATAACTCTTCAACGCTGGCAAAAATAAGGATATGACAATCTTCCTTTTCCTTTTTCACAGAAATTCAGTGCTGATTCGTTGTAGTTCTTTGTACCTTTCAGAATGACTTTGCTGCTGCTTTATTGTCATATCTAAGCTCCCTTCAGTTTTCTTTAGGGCCTTTGATTGGAAAAGGGAATTTCATCAGTCTTTAAATAGTATCAGAGGGAGCCATGCCTACTCTACCTCTATTTGAAATGATGTGTATATGTATACTCTGACACAGGTAGATCACGGAGTTAAAGATGGGAGATACATTCACACACGTGTTATTCCGGTAACATCACACATGGCTTGACCACTTACTCCCTATCCTGGGAATGTCCCTCAGCCTGAAGCTGCCTTTTGTAAGCTGCCACATCATGTGCTTTATTTTGTTATTCTTCTTACAGGACTGGGGACAAGTGAGAGAAAGAAGAATGAAAAGAAACTGGAATCTCTTATGACCTTCTTCTGGGCAGCAGGTATTGTGCTAGCTGCCTAACAAGCTACATTTTATACAGTAGTGCAATAGTTACAAAGGGTAGAATTCTTGTATTGATTTAATTATGAGAAAATATTAGGTTTATTCACAGTAATTTTTTTTTTTTTCCTGGTCACACAAGTCTCAATTACCCAGATGCAGGAATCAAATCCAGGTCTTACTGATATGTAACATTGCTTTGCCATTATATCATCATTTAGAATGTGGAGATAGACAAAAGAAAAGAAAAGAAATATTTTAACAAATGTCTCAGTGGAGTAGGTGAGTTATGAAACTCTGAAAGAGGAAAGTGAAGAAATTGTCATCTGCCTTTGTCTTTCTTTTCATGGTAGGGGAGAATAAAAGAATCTAGTGGTTATATTACAAAGCTTGCATGTGTTTTCTTGTAGAAAACTGTTACTTTTTATTTTTTAAATATATATTTACTTATTTTAGTGGGGGAAGGGCAGTGGTAGAGAATCTTCAAGCAGAATTCCCTACCGGGCAGGGAGTCCGATGTCAGGCTCCATCTCACCACCCATAAAATATGACCTGAGCCAAACCAAGAGCTGGACACTCAACCCACTAAGCCACCTAGGTTCCTGTGGACCATATTATAGAACGCTGTATCATTTTAGTTCTTTTTTCTCCTGTTTACATTAATTCCTTACACTCTAATAAAGCATTTAAATGAAGAAGACATGGATGGGGCTTTAAATTCACATCCTTTTACTTTACCCTCACCGCACTTCTTATTTTCCAACATAGCAATTCACACTCTCATTAAGAGCTGTTTGCAAATCTCCCACCAAATCCTGAACTTCCTCAGCACTGAGTCCAGTGCATTTTAGAGAGTAAGGGCTTACTATATAAATACTATCTATTTGTTGAATGATTGAATGGCCCTCTGAAATTTTCTGAAAAAAAAAATCATTTCTTCCTTCTTATAATTTATTGAGTTGTGATAACTAGACATGCTTTCCTTTTTGAATAAATCTAAAGTTCCCTCCTGAAGACAAATCTTACCTTACTCTACTCCTGTGTCTGGGAAGCAGGGGAGAGTAGTTTTCCCTTTGGCTGAAAATACTGGGGAGGCTTCTCCTGCCAATATTGTGATCTGCCCAACTGTTTTCCAAAGTACTTTTGTTGCCCCCCTCCATCCACAACTCAGAATTTCAGCAATCCAGGACTGACTGGAGCTTCCAGTTATCTTATTCCTAACTAAACCAGAATAAGAGAATTGATACCTATAAATATTGAAGATTACTTAAGAGACCCACAATTTTACATTTTATGTTTGGATCAAGTTTGATCACATTCATTTAACCCTTCATAATTGCACCTTAAGATGTGTTTTATTATTCCCTTAGCTATTGCTAAGGAATTTCACAATACACAATAACCCAGTATGCACCACTTTGGTTAGTATAAAGCTATTTTTGAAGATATTGCTTATTACTTCAGTCAGTGTTCATTATATATGTGACATTTTTACTTTAAAGTATTTTGCAGTTCTTAAAAAAGTTTATATTTCCTAAAGTGCTGGTGTACTTCCTTTTTTAAGATCAAATGAGCCATATAAATAATAGGATTCCTTTTATTTTTCTTTTCTTCTAAGAAAATCAAAGCCAAATGTGAGATTAAGGCACAGTAACTTTCCCCTTTCTCATGATTTGCTACTTCTATTGATTTTTTATTACCTAATTAAATTGGTAAGTTGTCTCAAATTTCAGCCTAAAGAATTGGGATACAATGTACATACATAATAAACAAAGTAATAATTTCCAATTTGTTCTTGAACAAAGCAAATAAATTCTGAGCCTTATTGTTCTCATTAGTAAATATGTTTTTAATTTACTGTTCAAAATGTTGTGGAAGCCTCATGACATTTAGCATAATACCAGTTGTCCATATGAACTTTTATTGATAAATTGATATAAGTTTCTATGAGGATATGATTTAGCATAACACAGGGTGATAATTTTGGAAGCTACTTTATTAGGTATTTACTAAATAACCATGAATAAATAATGGTTATGTCTCCTTTTTATTAATTAAATAAATTTATTTAATTGTTCTTATTTAGAAAATACTACTTTTGAAGTGCTAAAAATACAATTAAATCTAAAAGAGCACTTACGTGAAATTCAAAAAGTAAAGAAGTTTGGAATTAACATGCTCTTGTCATGGTGCAGAAAATGAGAAATTGAAAACAAAAATGAAATTCATTATAGGATTGTGCATAATATTTCTTTGTCAAAATGGTTACTGATCGTAAGTAACTTCAGTTAATTATGTTTTATATACATACTGCACTGTACAAACCAGATTCTTCAATGGACATCATGATTAAGAACAATGTCTTTAGAGTCCGGAAATTCTGGGTTTGAATCCAGTGTCTGCCACTTACTAGCTGTATGACAGGTAATTTATTCATTTTCTTCATCTATATACTAGGGATAGTAATACTCAAATTTACAATTGCTATAATGATTAAATGAGATAATGTATGTTTCCTGTTAGTAGGGTTTCCCAAACAAGTACTACAGAAAGTAATTAACACTAAATTTTATTTTCAAAATAAAAAGCCTTCAACCTTACCACTCCCCATCAGCTCTTCATAGTACAATCCAGTGAATGTATTGAATTTCTTAAAGGTATCTTGGATTTTACATTTAAATGTGCCTACATTTGCGAAGCTTCACCAAATGACAACAACCATGTTCTATTCTTACCTCTACTGTTGATACTTGTTTTATAGGCAGCTGCTTATTGGTGTCAATGATAATGCCTATTGTTGAAAGCAGATCACCTAAGGAAGGGAGGTAAACTAAAACTTGAAAATCTAAATCGTGACATTAAGAAACCATATTTCTCACATATTTCCAAATCTGACTGAAAATATTCTAATAATATTAATATGCTAACTTCTTTATTCCTTTTGGGGGGATGCATTTTGATTTGTTTATTAGAAAACTACTCTTCTTTGTTATGTTTTTGTATTAATATTTTATTATCTATTATAGTAAGCTAGATTAAAAAGTCAGAGAATATTTGCTAAAACAACCCTTTTAACAATAACAATATCATGAATAAATTCAGTTTATAAGTATCAATCTGCTATGATCAATCTTTTTAAAAATAATATTTAAATAATATTATAAGTAATAGAAATTTAACAAATATTCATTTATGTCCATGACTTATAACAGATCCTCAAAAACTATTTTTAAAATAATAAATGGAAGCATGTATGAATAAAAGCTTCTTGTTTTAAATAAATTGTTTATATTACATTAAAATACATTGCTTCTGAGGTTATTTTACTTCTAAGACTCATAAAAAGTTTATTATTAAAAGGGATTTAATAATAAAACTTGGAATTAGGTATCTGACATATCAATGGCAAATTTTTTTTCTTTAAGCATAAATAATTCAGAAACTCAGAAATATAGTTTTTTTAAATATTCATCAAGCATCTCTCATATTTATCAATTAGCATGTTATAACTGTTTATCTGCTTGCACATATCTCCAAGGCATACATGACAATCCATTTCATGCATGAGTATATTCAGATCAAGGTCACATACTGGTAGAACTCTACTTGGTATTCAGGTTTATCTGGCAGTAAGCCATGCACTTTGCTTTCCTCTATCCTAGCTAAATCATCTCAGACAAGAGAAGTACTATTTTAACCTTACTTTTCTTGAAGGATAGCATGAAACAAAGTCTGTCACTGCAAGCAGATTATTTAGGAAGAAATTTCAGCAAGTAGGAGTTAGAATTTAGGGGAGAAAACAGTGAATAGGAAAAGTCAATAATAAGTTGTACTATCTAGGTAACCAATAGAATGATTGACTTGATGCTGGATCCTTCGGGAATTTCTCAGGCATTTATAAAACATGTCTTAGTGCAAGCTGCCTAGAATGGAAAAGGAAAGCACTTATCCCTGTCTCCTCTTCACCTTTTCAAGGATGACCTTATGGAATTAATTGCTGGGTCACTTCTAAGTCACATCAAAGTGAGTGTGGAGCAGCTTTCAAGATCTCTATATGTCTACATCAGAGAAGCCCCAAGGCAACATTGGCCTTAAGTGAGGTGATTTTGTCTGCTGCAAAGTCTGTGTGAAACTGATGCCTTTCTCCACGGCTGGAGCAAAAGTTAAGGCCAAAGGATTTTGAAATGATGTACAAAAAAATATAAAAATATAGATGTACTTATTCCACTCTTAATATAAACTTATTAAATTGAAAGATAGTCTATGATACGATTGCTTATCTCTTGATGTACTTGTTTCATGTGATTCAAAAAATTTTAAATGAAACCAGGCAACATAGTTCATGACATGGCTTGACTAATTATATAGAAACAAGTGTAACATCACCTTCCACATTTGAACCAATTAGAATCAACATAAAGACCTAAAAACCACAGCTTATTGGATTGGAACTGACCTAACACAATAGTATTTCGATAGCAAGGCAAATGTAAAAGAGTATTGGAGAGTGCTTTGCTCATTGCTAGTATCAGACATTCTCCTCCACTGTTTCTTGGTCGAAGGTCTGGGTTAGCAGTGTCAGCTCAATTGCTTATGCAATCGTTAAATGACTTTGCTCAAAAACCCCACTTCCTTTCTCAAAACAAAATAGCTTAGGCAAACCCTTTCCTCAAGCTCATACACTTCTTTTCTTTTCTTTTTAAAGAAATCTATTGTTCTGATCCATATGACTCTAGTTTATTTCTTTCTAAAATGAATTCTAATGAGCTAAGATACTAATGCCAGGGTTTAATAACAGACATTGGTGGTGGATTTCATATGGTTGTTTCCACTGCATAGACCGATTTAAACAAAAACAGATAGGTAATTTTTTTTTTTCTTCAATGTAACATGTCCCTTGTGAAAATCATTCTCAGAAGTTAGTCTGTAAACAATTTACTTTTTCCTATTTTTTTTCCTGATCCACAAGTATGAATGTGGCTTTATCTTCTTTTTAAAAAATTCATCTTTTATACCTGATTTTTTCTTACATAGCCCAGCTCCAGCATTCATACATGGAGAGTGATTAACTAAAAGTCATATTCAGGACAACATTTACATTGTCAGCAACTTAATTTGACTAGGATTTATAAGTAGGAAGGTTTAAAACAAATAGCTTAGGTCAAGATAAGCTGATTTTATTTGCTTATTTGCATGAGGTAAATATAATTAAGTTGAAGAAATAAACTAAATTAATGTGTACTTATTTTCCAAATATATTTGTGCAAGTTTTACAGTGCCAGATTTTTGGAAAAATACTTCTATCTTTTTGTTGTTGGGTTTTTTTTTTTTTTTGATCCAGATATTATTTTTTTTAAGAATTTCAAATCATGGGATGCCCAAATGGCTCTGTCTTTGGCTCAGGTCATGATCCTGGGGTCCTGGGATGGAGCCCCACTTAGGGCCCCCTGCTCAGTGGGAAACTGTTTCTCCCTCTGCCCCTCTTTCTTTCTTTCTTTCTTTTTTTTTTTTTTTAAGATTTTATTTATTTATTTGACAGACAAAGATCACAAGCAGGCAGAGAGGCAGGCAGAGAGAGAGGAGGAAGCAGGCTCCCTAGCTGAGCAGAGAGCCCGATGCAGGCGCCCCTCTGCCCCTCTTTCTGCTTGTGCTCTCTCTCTCACTGTATCTCTCTCTCTTGTCAAATAAATAAATAAAATCTTTAAAAAATAATTTCAAATCATATTTTTAAAATCTTGCTGCCTTTGCTAGTAGAGAAGTCCATCCTAAATCAATAAAAAATGTATCCCTTGGGGTTCACAGAAATATGATTCCTCAAAGATGCCATATCCTGATGCCAGAGATCTGGCAATATCCTACCTCGCATGGCAAAAGGGACTTTGCAGATGTGACTAAGGATCTTGACATGGTGAGCTAATTCAGGCTTACTAGGGTCCCAAAGTAATCACAAGAATCCTTATAACGGAAAGAGGAAAGCAAAGAAATCAGATTTAGAGGAGGAGATGTGGGGGTGAAAGAGGAGGCCTGAGTGTTGAAGGGATTTGAGCCAAAGAATGTGGGCAGGCTCTGGAAACTGGAAAAGACATGGAAATGGATTCTTTCCAGAAGGAGCGGAGTGCTGCCTGTCCAGTTTAGACTTCTCATCTCCAAAACTGTAAGATAACACACGGCTATTGTTTTAAACCACCACGCCTGTGGTAAATTGCGAAAGCAACAATGGGAAACATACATTCTCATTCCAAGAATTGTTGGGATGGCCCAGTAGTACTTAACAGGTGCTTACAGACAAGTTTCCTGTTTTTGGTTCTCCCAAACCTCACTTTATCAATTTCAGTTGAGTTTGGTACTAGTGACACCCCTCTATCGTACAGAATAAGGTTTACTGGTCAGCAATGCTGCTCGGACTTGTTATCTTGGTCATTTATACATCAAAACACATGTTCAGAATCACAGATGTGCCCTGACACTGTTAGTTCTTCCCTATATTCCCCTAAGTGTTTCTCCTTCTTTCTTACTATCTTTGTTACTCTACTTTTTATTTTCCTTAATCTATGGGCAAATAAGCAGATAAATAAAACCTTTATTTGCTCAAAAAATGACTGCACCTCTTCAGTGGACATAAGTGAGCTCAAGATGAGACTATCAGAGGATGCATACCCTCCCTTGAACTTCTACTCATTTGGACATTTATCTGATGCCACACAGAACACAAATATAATGTCTCCCATATGACAACTTCCATCATACTTCGTGATGTGAATTCAAGCTTCCACATGAGCCCTAGTCACTGTCATTGAGCATGGTTTACCATCCCTTTTCTTCAAGTGCAACAACTGAAGGAAAGACAATGTAGGTATAGACTAAGCCACATGCAACAGAAAAAAACTTTTATCTCCATTGTTCTGAACTGTATAATCCCATTAGTATTGCAAGGTTGCATATGATATGGATGATGAAGTTGGATTTTTTTTTAAAGATTTTATTTATTTGTTTGGCAGGCAGAGAGGTGGACAGAGAAAGAGAGAGGGAAGCAGGCTCCCTGCTGAGCAGAGAGCCCACTGTGGGGCTCCATCCCAGTCGCCTGGGATCATGACTTGAGGTGAAGGCAGAGGTTTTAACCCACTGAGCTACCCAGGCACCCTGAAGTTGGATTATTAATCAGATGGCTTTAAGGTCAACTAAATCATATAATCTTTCATAAATATTCCAATTTTGGTACTTCGGTGTTGCAGAAATTTGTTTTGTCCTTAACCTAATATGGTAAAGAGTGTTCTAGAAATGAGGAAAATATCTGGTGCCATTTCTTCCACTGTTGAGGAGAAATGATTGAAATCTCTATCTTTCCAATCTCTTTTATAAAATCAGTAAATTGAATGTAGAATTATTAATTAATAAACAGGTGATTATCAAGATGGTGGTTAATTTGCCTTCTGCCTTAAGCCAAATACATGAAATATAATTTAATTAATAATTTAAATGAATTGTTTTCTAGAATGAGAGATTATTGAATATTAAGGATTAGGAAAACTCAATTAATAGCAGTACTGGCAATTGAAATCTTTATAATGGGATCATATGTTAAAATTATTGATTTTATTGAAAATATTTGATGAACATACTAAATAGCTTACATAAATATGAACTTATCGACAATAAGATAACTAGATAGTTAAAATCTTCTAACAGAATTCAAATTTTTATTTTATTCAATCATTTTATAAAAATAAAAAATGAAATTAGGTTTGATTATTTTTGCATAAGTTGTATAAATATATGTTTAATATTTTATACATATTAAAAAGCTTAGAAAGAAGACTTCTTTAGTATGAACAGCCTCACATTATGGATGAAGATTCTGGAATTTAGATGAATTAAGTGCCATTCTCAAATAGACAGGACAAGGGCTTTTGATTTTTATACCTTTGTTCTATGAACAACATAATCTCGCTGACTTTCATTATTAAGTGAAATTTCTGATATGAGGTTATCTTCTTGCTTCATTGTTTTTTCTCTTAAGTGAGAGGTAGAACAAATTTCTAAATAATGCAAGAGTTTTATAACTAGAATCCAGAGTAATTGAGGTTTTTTTATGATTAATGGTTTTCAGTGACATATTGGTTAAGATTTATTTTTAATGCAATTTTCCAAATAGTATTTCTGCTGAAAAGACAAACGCATAACTGTTTTTTTTTTTTTCCTGCAAAGCTGGCCATAAACATTTAAGTATTGTACTCAGCAGGTTATATATGGCAGTGCACTATATTAGAACTTAACAATTTTAATACAGACATACTTGCATTCATTCTCACCAAAAATGGAAGCCAACTTTGTGACTTTTAGAATATTTTTTGTTTGCATATTTTTCTACTTTTAGAAGCATCTTTGTGAATCTATGCTCTTACAGATTCTGTTAATTCAGTATTTCTTAAAACAAAAAATTAAAGGTTATCTTACATTACCTGTAATTTCATGGCTGTAAGAGTGAATCGTCATTATAATTTCCTAATCCATTTTTCTCTCACATCCCTCAAATTCTTTTCCAAAGCAGTTTGAAGAACACAGTGGGTTAAGTTTTAATCTTTAAATCTCATCCCTCAAATTTTTTTAATCTTTAAATCTCATTCCTCAAATTCTTTTCCAAAGCAGTTTGAAGAACACAGTGGGTTAAGTTTTAATCTTTAAAATAACCATTTTAACCTCCAAAATACCTAAGTAAATCGATTCATTTCATTTTCATATGGCTTTTCAATGCCTACTGTCGTGCATTTTCTGAGGACAGACTAGCTGAGTATGAACCTCAGCTCCATCACTTTCTCATCATATGACCAAGTCACTTAACTGTTCTGTGCCTCAATTCCCACATTTATAAAATGATGAAAATATTACCTATCTGACATAGCAAGGTTGAGACTATTAAATGTGTTAATTACTTAAGTTCCTGGGAATAGTACCTAGAACATAAAAAAAATATTCAGTAACTATAAGCAATTTTTGGAGGAAATTATATGTAGTTTAAAGTAAATGGATTATAAGTGTGCCAACTTGCAATATTTGGGAAGTTCTGGAAAACAATAGCCTAAATGAACAATAAGACGTACAATGAGATGAACAATGAGACTTTTCTGATTTTTTTTCTCATTAACTATCTTCTGGACCCTAGAATATATGAATTCATAGTTCTTCAGAGTTTAAAACAGGAGGCAAAATACAGCAAAATTAAAACAATAAATCAATTGTATTCTACAAGTTAGGCATTAAATTTTTTAACTAGTGTAAGTGATCTGCAAATGTATAAATACTAAGTCAAATAAGTGAATGAAAATAACAAGAACAACCAATCTAATCTCACCTAATAATAGTAGCACTGAAATATTATCAGCCTTTATACTGAACTCTCACCTCAGAATATTTATAATTCCATTGAAATACTTGAAAATCAAAAATGGTGTCAGTATTTATTCTATGCATTCAGAAAATTGCACTTTTTATATTAGACAAGTAAACCATAGGATTTCTATATAAATTGAGGGGGATGTTTATCATTCCACATTTAACCATTAAAGAAATGGCATTTAAGTACCTTGAGGAGCAAACTATTTTAACGTCTCGATAATTCCACATTCAAGTGCATTGGGGTCTATTCACAGTGAGAAGAAAATGAAGCTGACTACAGCAGACCCTGCTTGCCAGCATTCGTGTTTGAGACTCACCAGAGTAACTACCACACCACACTCTCTCCTTAAAACACACAGACCAAAGCCCTTGACATGTTGAGTGCTCACTTCTGTTGTTTCTATGAGAAAAAAAAAAAATGGGTCTAATTGGAAATTGTTTGATATTGCAAGTAGCTGGACAGGCCACAACAATGATAACAACAACAATTTTTCTATTAACTGTGAGAAAAGTCACAGTGGGGTTGGTAGGAAGGTAATATCGAGGAGGTTAAATACTTTCTGTTCCTAGTGCTCATGAAGAAAAGTGAAACTGAAAATTGTAGACCATGTATTACAAAAGTAGTGCAGGTAACCATAAACAAAGAAAAGGATAGTAGGGGGAAAAAAAAAAAAAAAGCCCTGTATTCAATGACTAAGTTGTCGCAATTTCATATTCAGGTTAAAATAAACTAGTACTGCATATTTATATGACATTTTATATGGCATTTGCGGCACCCTGGGAGCTGCTGTGTGTCCTGAGCAACGTTCCCTACTTCCTTACTTCCCCACTTTAAAAAGGGGTTTTGATCAACCAACTAAGACTGACTCCTAATTATTTCATATAAAGAGGTTTCTGTTATATTTAAAACATGAAGGAAAACTCCACACCTGCTTATTATATAAATAATTCAAGAGTATTTCCTTTTCTACACAACAATATGGTATAATTTCAGAATCATAGAGTAGCTGTACGTTTCAGACGGTAGAATGTGATGGAAACGAGGCTTACCTATCTCATTTTTAATGTGTGCATGAATGCTAAATTTAGTCGATTTATTGCCTTCAAGTAGAGGACAAAATAACCAGAAACCCTGAGATGTTCTATAACTTATCCTTTCAGAAATCATTTATTTATGGTTTCTAATTACTGGAATTTGTCTTTTGAAGTAATGCTTTTGATTTTATTTACACTTAGTTTTAGCTTCTTCCTACTCTGGTTACACCATCTTTCCCCTTTTCTCTTAGTGGCTTGGCATTTTTCTTTGGTTGTTCTTCTCATGATTTGACAAATGTAGCAATCCTAGGATTTACAACAAACAATGACCATATCCAGAAACAAAACAACAACAAAACAAAACAAAAAGCTTATTTTTATCTATTTTTTAAATGTGAAATAACCACACAGCATAATGATCGCAACCCTCTATCTCTGAAACAAATATATTGTCACATTTATTTGACCAAAAATGTTACCTTAGTCATCCAAATGTACCATTTTCCAGAAGAATGATGACATTATTGATTCAGAATAAGTCAAATTTATCCTTATGTTAGAGATAAGGGACACCTTTGACTCTGTATACCAGAAGGAAAAACGCTGGCTGTTACCAAGGAAAGGGGTTGAATATTTTGTGTGTAGACACTCAATAATGTGTGTTAAAATAGAATACAAATCTACAGTATTAAAAACCTTAAGTGATTGACATGAGGATGTAATGTACAGTATGGTAAATAATACGATATTGTATATTGGAAAGTTGTTAAGAGAGTAAGAGGGTAGATTTTATAAAAACCTTCATACAAGAAAAAAACTGTTAACTATGTAAGATGATGGATGTTAAATAGATTTATTGTGGTCATCATTTCACAACATATACAAATACCCTATCATTATGTTGTTGTACACCTGCAAATAATTTAAATGTTATATTCAATTATACTTCAATTTTAAAAATCTTAAATGATGTAATTTAAATTAAAGCTCAGTTTATGTTGAAGTGATATCGATTCTACCTTAGACGATCTCAACTAAAGGGAATGCAACATTCCAAAGAGAATATAGGAGAAAATATTCACTAGTTCAAATAAGCGGTCAGCAATGCAGAAGTTTAGTGGACAAGATAGAATATCATTTGACAGGAAGTTCTATTGGGAAATAGGTAATGCATATTCAGAAATACTGCTCAGCAGAAAATATCAGGAGAGGATAGATTTTAGGACAGTTTCCAAGTCTCCTGTGATTTCAACAGAGGATAAGTCAGCACAAATTAGCAAATAGTTGCAGATAGACAAGGAATCTTGATGCTGGTATTTAAATTGTGAGTGTAGGAAAAGGAGAGCAAAGAAGAAACTTAAATTTTTGACTGATGGTAATAAAAAAGAGGTAACATTAATTCTTTTTTTTTTTCTTCCTTTCTTTCTTTTTTTCTTGGGGGGGGTGTATGGAGGAAGGGGCAAAGGGAGAGGAAGAGAGAGAATCTTAAGCAGGCTCCATGCTTGGCACAGAACCCAACATAGGGCTTGATCTCAGGACTCTGAGATCATGATCTGGCTGAAATCAAAAGTCAGACATTTTACCAGCTGAGTCGCCCAGATGACTTGGGGTAACCTTAACTTTATAGCAGACACAAAGGTCAAGAAAGAAGCGATAGGTGGATCTGAGTAAATTATCTGAGATCTTCAAGTGATCTCTGTTATGGAGATCATTACTATCTCTGTTAATAAAGAGTGGAGTGCAGGCTCCCGATTAAGGAAGAGGATAACACTTGACATTATCATTTTTATGACTATAGCCATGAGTAGAAATGACTTATAGAAAAGCAGATATTGCCTAACTGGAAGGTAGTGCCTGAGATGATGAGAAAAATTAGTAAGCATAAATTAGAGAAGAGAAGCTCAGAAAATGTGTTGATTTAATTCAGGCTTTATTGTTGTACTTCTAAATGATTTCTTTGGGATCACTGGGAATAAAAAGTAATAAAACTGATATGAAGGGATGTATACATATACACACATTTACATACATGCATTGTTTTCAAGTAGAATTTCTTTTTAAATATGTACTTGGCTTTCTTGGACAATACAATTTATAAGCAGATCTTAGATAACCACAATTCATCTTTGATAAGGTTGAAAAGTGTATTATGTATTATGTGTTATGTAAGAGTTAATCTTACAGATAGAACTTAACATTTACAAAAAATACTTGCACAGACTTTTGACATACTCCAAATATATAATACATTCATATCACATGATCTCCATCCCTTTAATACAGTATGATGCAATTCCAAAATTTTTCAACTTCTTCAGAAAATGAGTACATTTATAGACAATTGAATAAATGTAGTTTTTAATTTAAATATCCATTCGTAGGTTTATGATAACATATGACTTAAGTTGTTACTTCAGCAAAATTAAGAATTTCCACATGTTTTAAAAACTTAGTTTCTCTTCTACTTTTTTTTTAAAGATTTTATTTATTTATTTGACAGAGAGATATCACAGTAGACAGAGAGGCAGGCAGAGAGAGAGGGGGAAGCAGGCTTCCCGTTGAGCAGAGAGCCGGATGCATGACTTGATCCCAGAACCCTGAGATCATGACCTGAGCCGAAGGCAGCAGCTTAACCCCCTGAGCCATCCAGGCACCCTCTATTCTACTTTAATGTTTTATTAGGTAGCTTAGCATTATATTTATAAACTCAAATTAATTTTCTGGGTATTTTGCACATAGGATTATTTGTATTTGTATTTTTTTACACTAAAAAATGAAAAGGCAACTTTTGCCATAAAAAAAGGACAATGTGGTACATTTTAAACAAAGAAAATTAATACATTAGAATATAATACAGAATATTATAGTATAAAAATATCTCTTTGAAAATAAGTAAGCTGTGCAACATGGTTATTTCTTTCTTTATATCAAGAGCCAATATAGTCTTTGGGAATGAGGATTACATATAATTTTCTGACATCCAGAGGACATTGAGGACCAAAGGGCTTCTTAGATATCAATTATCTTACACCACATACTTCCTCTACCCTGGCAACAGTTGGCTGAATCAGAAACCACAAGACCATCTCTGCAGGCTGAGCAATGGCTTAGGTGCTGTCACAGAAAAGAGTTCTATCTGACTGCATATTGGTGTGTAACCTTATAGAGAGCTTCCCAGGGGTAATCTGAAACTGGTCCCTGTGCTTAGAGGACAGGGAGAGACCAAAGAAAGAGGCAGGCCATTCCAGGTTGGTTGGTGGCAATTTTAATAAGTGAAAGGAATTTCCATTTGAAGCTTATCTTGGGCAGGAGCAAGTTGATTGGATCCCTGCAACAACCTGCCAAATCTTAGAAATATATAAAGAGAACTTCACTGAATTCAGTCACCTATACTGTGCAGGTGTTCTCCACGCCACATGACTGTCTCAAGTCTGTCTCCTTGGAGAACCTCTGGGAGTGGGAAAGGCAAGTAGAACCCACATTCCAAGGATGGTAGCTCCAGTGCCTGGGTCCAACTTGCAGGTCAATCGACTATCACGTCTTTTTGAAGACATTTCCAAATGCTACATACATCACAACATACACACAACTGGTTATGACTGGAATACACTAATGGCTTCTTGGCTATATGAGACAATCGTAGAGAATGAAACTCAGCTGAAAAGAGACTTGAGCAGACAGATACACAAACAACAGTCACGGAGAAAAGGTCATTTCAAAGAAGAAGCCACATGGAAGCAGAGGCTGTGATGTAAAGGGATATTTGTGGCAGCAGAAGGAACCATCACTGGTCTCCTAGAAGAGGAGACAAAGGATTCACAGCATAAGCAGGGTTATTGGAGCAGGGAGCAATGTGTTCTGCCTGCTGAGGAAATGAGAGGATGACCAGATTGTCCAGCTGGACCACAAGAGATGCTGCTGCACCCTGGGAGCGGCTCTGTGTCCTGAGCAACGTTCCCTACTTCCTTCAAGTTTCAACATGAGGCAGTTCAAGCCATGACCTACTTTTCCTTACGTCCTCATCAAAAATCCTTATCAATTGCAGCTTTACTAAAAGAGCCTAAATCTAACACAGTCAATATTTTTTTTTTTGTGATCCACATATTTCCTCAAATGACACAGTAAAATTTGTAAAACAGAGCTAACCTCATTTCTAAGTTTAAACATTGTACTTAACTCGAAACTTACCATGATCAGAGCAAAATACAGACATCTGATGGTATAGGAATGTCTGCATAATTCTTATTCTCTTGTATAAGAAACAATATATGCTATTCAAGGAAAGGTATAGTTTTTGCTCATAGAAATTTTCAAGTCCAAAGTGACCTTCTACAATCAGCATTAAATCACAAGGTATATATGATGTCTTTAACAGAAAGTTTGCAGAGAATCCAGAAGTTTTTTTATGACTCTTTCCTGTGATCACCCATGATAAAAGACAAGGAAATAGTATTGAAACCACAGAGCCTGTTTTCAATTTACTCTATATTTTGGTCTCCAATCTTACTGTCTTTGAAAGGTATTTCAGAACACATTATTTTCCTGTATTTAAATGTAGAACAAAGCTATTCCTCATATTTCTAGTTTTATTTCCCAATTTTAACTATAACTTAATAAAGTTTGCTTACTCTTATAATGATTTTTTTCCTTTGCCTGAACTTGAGTTGTCTACTATTTTCTCTAAGTCAGACATTACACACTCTATATATTTTTAATGTATAGATTTAGTTCCCTCAGAAAGCCATTTCCAAAAAAAAAACCCTTCAAACAGTACAATTTAAGATGTCCATATTTCAAAAATGAAATAACATTTCATTTTAAATGAAATAATATAAAAATATAAAAATAAATTAAAGGAAAAATAAAATAAAAAATATAAAAATAAATTAACTAAGATATTAAGAACAAGGCAAACATTTTTGACAGCTCACACAAATTATCTATTACTGACGTCTCTCTCGATTTCATCTCTAAAAGTACACTACATATTCTTAAAACTGTCACATAAAGATTTTGATTTAAATTTTTAAAATCTCTTTAATCAAATGACCGGCAAAGAAAATACTTTAGGTTTTAGTGTTGTCATAGCTGATGCCAAAGTCTAAGAAATTGTTTGTCACAATTAGAAGCAAAATCCTACTGTTTCTTATTTTAGCTGTATGTTTTCAAGCCTTCTTTCTACCCAAATTTGCATGCTAACATTTGATTTAAAATGCAATTTTTATGCAGTTGGCATGCTGGATGGGGGGTGGGTGGAATCTATTATTTGTTTAATTTCAGGCTACTGTAAATCCAGCTGGGGAAGTGATTCACACTGTGGTGTTCTAGAAAGATCAAATAAAATTCTGGATAGAGTGACCTAAAGAATAGTCAATCTGAAAGAGATGGTAGAGAGGGAAGTCTAGATACAGCACTTACATGATTGATTTTAGAAAAGCTAAAATGTGGGAATGGGAAGTAGAGCACAAAGTAATTATTTTTTAAGATGGTTTGACTGAAGAGAAATCTGAAAGAATGTCCTTAACCTTGGGCAGTAGTAGAGATCAGTTAAAAATACAGAGACTATTGGGGCACCTGGTGGCTCAGTCCCTTTAGCAACCAACTCTTGATTTCAGCTCAGGTCATGATCTTGTGGTCCTGAGATCAAGCCCTTTGTTGAGCTCTGCACTGAGAATGGAATCTGCTTGGGATTTTCTCTCTGTCTCCTCTTCCTCTGCGCCTCCTCTTCCACTTGTGTGCTCTCTCTCTCTCTCTCTCTCTCTCTCAAAACAAAACAAAACAAAACAAAACAAAACAAAAACACTATAAACTACAGGGATGGGGGGTAGAATCCTTATTCTGAAATCTCAATGAACGTAATTAGCAACGGGCTCTCAAAATTCATCTAGAAACAGATTATTGTCAACTTCAGGGCTGGTTATGTCTTGGTTATATCTTCAAATCAGACTATGTCTAGTAATCTGATTAAACATTAGCCCTTGCACCTAGATAATGTAAGTTCTGGTAATGGCTTATTTAATTCAAAGTTGCTGGTATTACTGCTTAAAAAAGCATAATTAAACTATTGTACAATTTTCACAATAAACTATAAGAGTGAGTATTAGAAAGCAACACTAATTAAAATTCCTTTGCCTTTTGGAATAAAAAGGAGAAAGAATGAATATGCACTGTGGGAGTGGGGGTAAAAGTAAAACAAGTATGAGAAACACTGGTAAACAAACTAAGGTTTCCTCAAGCTAACTTTCAATCATTTATGGTTTGCTCAGCTTGCAATTTCTTTTTTCCTTCTTTTGTATTTAAAATAGACTGATGAGGGGTGGCACAATAAGATATAAAATACAGTAGTTTGTATTTATATATCATATAAATATTTATCAGTGATGTTATTTTATTGGTCATCATATTTTTAAAACAGCGAAAAATGTTGGCATAGAAACAGCAAAATAATTTCTATTTCAAGGTGGAATTTTTGGAAAGTTTATGTTGCACTCAGATTCTCCCTATTTCATACTTGAAAATTACCTGTATTACAGATGAGGACAAGTCAAAAAATATGTTCTGGTATGCTAAGAATAAATAAGTTAAAAAAAAGAAAAACATGGTTTTAATATATTAGATAAAGGAATAATTACTTTTAGAATAGAGAGCCCAGAAATAGACCCTCAACTCTATGGTCAACTAATCTTCAACAAAGCAGGAAAGAATATCCAATGGAAAAAAGACAGCCTCTTCAATAAATGGTGCTGGGAAAATTGGACAGCCACATGCAGAAAAATGAAATTGGACCATTTCCTTACACCACACACGAAAATAGACTCAAAATGGATGAAGGACCTCAATGTGTGAAAGGAATCCATCAAAATCCTTGAGGAGAACACAGGCAGCAACCTCTTCGACATCAGCCACAGCAACATCTTCCTAGGAACATCACCAAAGACAAGGGAAGCAAGGGCAAAAATGAACTATTGGGATTTCATCAAGATCAAAAGCTTTTGCACAGCAAAGGAAACAGTTAACAAAATCAAAAGACAACTGACAGAATGGGAGAAGATATTTGCAAACGACATATCAGATAAAGGACTAGTGTCCAAAATCTATAAAGAACTTAGCAAACTCAACACCCAAATAACAAATAATCCAATCAAGAAATGGGCCGAGGACATGAACAGACATTTCTGAAAAGAAGACATCCAGATGGCCAACAGACACATGAAAAAGTGCTCCATATCACTCGGCATCAGGGAAATACAAATCAAAACCACAATGAGATATCACCTCACACCAGTCAGAATGGCTAAAATCAACAAGTCAGGAAATGACAGATGCTGGCGAGGATGCGGAGAAAGGGGAACCCTCCTACACTGTTGGTGGGAATGCAAGCTGGTGCAGCCACTCTGGAATACAGCCTGGAGGTTCCTCAAAATGTTGAAAATAAAACTGTCCTATGACCCAGCAATTGCACTACTGGGTATTTACCCTAAAGATACAAACGTAGTGATCCAAAGGGGCACGTGCACCCGAATGTTTATAGCAGCAATGTCCACAATAGCCAAACTATGGAAAGAACCTAGATGTCCATCAACAGATGAATGGATCAAGAAGATGTGGTATATATACACAATGGAATACTATGCAGCCATCAAAAGAAATGAAATCTTGCCACTTGCCACAACATGGATGGAACTAGAGCGTATCATGCTTAGCGAAATAAGTCAAGCAGAGAAAGACAACTATCATATGATCTCCCTGATATGAGGAAGTGGTGATGCAACATGGGGGCTTAAGTGGGTAGAAGAAGAATCAATGAAACAAGATGGAATTGGGAGGGAGACAAACCATAAGTGACTCTTAATCTCACAAAACAAACTGAGGGTTGCTGGGGGGAAGGGGTTTGGGAGAAGGGGTTGGTATTATGGACATTGGGGAGGGTGTGTGCTTTGGTGAGTGCTGTGAAGTGTGTAAACCTGGTGATTCACAGACCTGTACCCCTGGGGATAAAAATATATGTTTATAAAAAATTAAAAATAAAAAAAAAAGTAAATCACTCTTTAGGGCCTAGATGTATACATTATAAATTGTTTGTGGTGGCTGCAGGAGTTTTTTTTTTTTTTTTTTTGTAACAATCCTGGTAACTAATAATAACTGATTTATTATTAGTAACTAGTAATTTTAGGGTATGCAATTTACTAATAAACTTACATAGTATTAAAAAAAAGGAATAATTACTTTTAAATTAAAAGTTTTAGAATCAAATGGAGCAGCATGATTTTTAAAGTAACTTTGAACCCCCAGATAATAAAAATACTGAGTGTATAATACACTCATAATTGATAGAGATGTCTTTATTGCAAAAGACTGATTGTCTTTTATGGCATCATCAGTCAGTGTCTGAAGATGACTTAATATGTGCTTGTTTCGCTTTATTCCTATTAAAAGAGGGAACATTAAAATCCAAGTTTTTCCCCCACTGTGGTTAATGATATTATATTATCAAGCAAAAGAACAAATTCTTTTATTATTTAATTTCTTCTGACTTTTGACACCAAATGCTGTTCTGTTTTTCACTAATTAAAGCACATTTGTAGCATGTTATATGAAAACCTGTTTTTCAAGTTATTAGTGTTTGGTAAAGCAAAGTTTAATACATTACAAAGACCCTGTCTTTATAGGAAGGCTACCTTTAGGCAAATGTCATATGTAATAACCTTTCTGTGACAAGAACAGAGTTTATAATGCTTGCTTTCTGTGGCAATTTAATTTAGAGTCCATGTATTTAGATTTAATATATTGGACCATACTACCCATAAAGAACAGGAAACATCAGAGAGCCAGTGATGAGCTTTTATGAATGGTTTTTAATTCTTTTTATGATAGTCTTCTATTTTTCCATCTCATTTTGAGTAATATTATAACAAAAACTTTGGTTTTTATCTTTTTAAAAAAAATCATCCTTTAAAAGCAACTTCTATTTCACCAACCATTCTGCAGAAACAAAAACAAAAACAAAAACAAAACTAATTTGTTTTCTTCTCCAGTGTCCTGGCACAGAAACAATTTCATTAAAAGAAGCTTTTATTTGAAATAACTCTGTAATAACAATTTGCTGACTCTCAGATATTAAAAAAAAATACACTATACTTCAGATGTTGAAAAATTAATGCTATAGAATCTTTGAATTTCACCAGCTAACCTTTCAACTATTCCCATTAACATGCTTTTCCTAGGGTATTTTTACATTTGTGAAGTAAATTTATAATTACTTCACAATAAGAGATTATGCCCATATATTATATTTTATATTAGAGGTATTATTTGCATGTACAAATATAAATATTATACATTTATATCCTTAATATTTCTAATGCTTCCATAAGGAAGGAGATGAGTTATAGAAATCTATATAATATCAAAATACTGGAAGCAAAAATTCTTCCAGCAAATATTCACTGGACACTTACTGTGTGTGAAATTTGAGATAAAATCTTTGTTCAAGACTTTGTTCACTTTCACTCTAGAATTACATTATAAGGGCAAAGTGCAACCTCGAATATTTACAATATCAATAATGTGTTCATGTGTCAATGTGATTGCCAAGGTGGAGGGCAAATTAGAGTAGGTTTTGTAAGTAAATCATTGCTTTTGGAACCAGAGCACCTGATGAGAATGAAGACAAGAAATAGAATCTTTTGTTTCTGAAAGCTCCTATTTTTCATATTATTTCTATATGGGAAAATAGTTTTTAATCTTTTCTTATATTAAGCATTTCTTAGTCTTACTAATTTTCCCAGAACTAAATTTTGTTTTCATATTTGAGATACTGGGACTCAATCGCAATACAAGAAAGATTTTATTATTTTATTTTATTTATTTATTTGACAGAGAGAGAGAGCACACAAGCAAGGGAAGCAGCAGGCAGAGGAGTGAGAGAAACAGGCTTCCCACTGAGCAGGAAGCCTGACATCAGGCTTGATCCAGGATGCTGGGATCATGACCCAAATGGAAGGCAGATGCCCAAACATCTGACACACCCAGGCATCCCAAGAAAGATGTTTTATACATTAACTTTGTTTTACCTGAGAGTCTTCACTTTTGTTATTCACATTGTTTCTTCTCGTTTTTTTGTTTGTTTGTTTTTATTTTTGTTTTTGTTTTTGAGGAAGAAACAAAGGATATAAAAATTGGGGGAATTAGTTTATCAAACTTTTTTTTTTACCCTGCTTAACTGATAATTTAGCTTAAATTAGTGATTCAGATAAAAATAATTGATAATTGATCTTAATTGATAATTTAGATTTTCTAATTTGAGTATCTTATGTCCTCAGAATTTCAAGGACGATGATCTAACTTCCCAGGTGGTTGTTTAAAAAGAATTCTTACTGAAGATTATTTGTATACCTCTATCCCCTTACTCAAGGCTTTATGAGTTTTCTGTTTATTTTCAGTGATCTGAAATTTCACAGTAATATACTCTGCTGGGTATCTGCTTTATTTATATTGTTAGACACTCAGGGAAGATACTGAAACCTATTTTCTTCAGTTTGGGGAATATTTTGTCCCCCCTCATCTTTTATTTTCCTGAAGTTAATGTTATTTGGATTTTACACTTCTTAAAATATAATTTTAAAAATGTATCTTTCTTCTGTTCTTTTTTTTTTTTTGGCTTCTTCTTTCTTGGGCATTTCCTCAACTTAAGCTTAGTTTTGTATTTTTTTTTTTTTAATTATCTGAATTGATTCTATTCTCTTCAAGTTCCTTTTTTAGGCTCATTTGTTTTCATATTTTTTTTTATTATTTTGTCACATTTTTAAAAAGTAGTCCCTACACCCAATATGAGGTTGAAACTCACAACCCTGAGATCAAGAGTCAGAAGGTCCACCAACTGAGACAGCCAGGCACCCCTCATCTTCAGTTTTTAATGTTGGAGGCTTTCTTAAATATTTTGAGATCATTGGTTATATATTACTCTGTACAAGACATCAAACGTTGAACTAAAGCCCTATATGTTTCTGCAGGGCTTGTGACTGCTGGATTTCTTTGCATGGTTATTGGGTAGGCACACTGACAATTTCTTTAAGGGCTTTGCCAATGACCATATATGTAGTGTATTTCTGGCTGTTGATGTTCTAGGAGTCTAACAGAAATAAGCAGAGAATGGTCCTCATGTCAAATTTATTGACTCTTGTTAAGGTAACGTATCACTACCCTCAACTGAACCTGGTGCCCAAATTTTGCTTGTTTCAAGCTTCCAAAGAATAAACTTCTGGTGCTAGACTGGAAGGGGGTAAGAGTTACTGGCCTGAGTCAAGATGTGGGCAAAGAAGTTTCCAGGTCCTTTGAAAGGCCAGTTCTTCAGTATCAGCTATACTCTATTCTTGCATTTATTATAGATATTCTGTGTCTCCAATTACTGAATTTCTGTAAGGACAGGTTTTTTTTTTTTTTTTAATTAAGATTTTATTTATTTATTTGTAAGAAAGAGATCACAAGTAGGCAGAGAGGTAGGCAGAGGGAGAAGAGGGGAAGCAGGCTCCCGGCTGAGCAGAGAGCCTGATGCGGGGACTCGATCCCAGGACCCTGACCCTGGGATCAGGACCTGAGCGGAAGGCAGAGGCTTTAACCCACTGAGCCACCCAGGTACCCCTGTAAGGACAGGTTTTAAAGAGAAAATGATCTGCCTCTTTTATTAACTTTGTTCACTCCAGGTTTAGATTTCAACTTTATGTTTGTTTGTTTAAAAATTTTATTTATTTATTTGACAGAGAGAGGGAAAGCACAAACAGGGGAAGCAGGGGAGGGAGACACAGGCTCCCTGCTAAGCAGGAAGCCTGATACGGGGCTCAGGACTCCATCTCAGGGTCCTGGGATCATGCCCTAAGCCAAAGATAGATATTTAACTGACTGAGACACTCAGGCGCCCCTCTATTTTATGTTAATTCCTAAAGCCCATAACCTACCAGTTTATTGAAAAACTAAAAATGTTTTTCTTTGTTTATTAGAGTGAACAAAGATAAACATTTGTGTCCATTATGCCATGTTTTGCATGCCCTATTGTATTTCTTAATTTATTTATTTTAAGGTATGTTCTCCTTTAACATGGCCTCCAGATCCACTTCTCTGTCTTGTGCCATATTTTAAAATTTTCTTCTTCACAGGTCACTAGAATTGGCTCATTTTTATTTTCAATACTTTAAGTATTTTACTTCCTAATTTTATAGGTCACACACACTTGAATGTTATTTTATTATTTTGATGAATTGATTTGCCATAAGCAAACATTTGAGAAAATGTTTGCATATTATTAAAATCAAAACCCAGAAATAAATCCTTTAGATGTTATTTAAATAATTTTATCTTTGAAGCCTTGAAAAATATGTCTACCTAATTTTAACTCCTTCCTCAGGGCCTGCATGGAGACACACACAAAATTTCACTGAATCTTTGCTTTAAACAGTTAGGACTGAACTGAATCTTTGAAAAGATTCATCCCATTTTCAAGTTTCTACTGCAGTAATCAGACCAAATATGTCTCAACATGGGTGTTAAAAATTACCATGTTTGAGAGAAGTTCCTTTTATATTTAGACACCTTTAACTGATAAAATACTTTTTTGTATTAATTAAAGAAGGGGGTAGGTCAAGTATGGAGCCAGTGAAACCAAAAAAATACGATTATTATTATTGCTTTGTCTGATTAAGTTGTTGGAATTTAGAGCAGAGATTGGGAGATTATATACCATGGATCAAATCTTCTTGGCCTCCTGTTTTTGTAGATAACACTTTATTGGAACATGTCCTTGTTCATTTGTTTTGTTATTTACATCTTAAGTATTTCATGATGTTATAATAATTACCAAATTAAAATTAATTATCGGATAATGCTAAAAGTAATTATTAAGTTTGTGAAGCTCTTGTATGGATTAGAAGAATTTGCTACCTGAAATGTATTCCATGTAAATTCAGGAAAGTAACCTAAAGCCAGTGTGACTGAAGGTGATTTTCAAAAGAACAGTTTGTGGTAAAAAGAGAAACAAACTAGGCATAAGAGTTATTATACAGAGAGCATTATGTAAAAAGGGCAAAAATGCTCAAAAGGAAAGTTAAAATATTTGTTGCACCATGTATGATGTAATCTTAGCAACTAAAATTGTCTTCTATATTAGGTAGCACTTTCAATATGGATGCTTTCTTGTAGAATTCATATATATTGATGTTAAAGCCTGTTTCACCAGACAAAATGAGCAAACAGATATTGCTTTCATTGCAGTACTATTTTCAGCGTTAGGGGAGAGAGCAATGTGAGGTCTGGATACCGAGCTCTGTTGAAACAAGCGGTGGAAGAGTTTAAGAGCTGGGGTGAAGGATGAGACCGTGTGTTCACTTATTTGTTTTACCCAAAGGAAAAGTAAACTTTCTTCTCTCTCCATGACAGGAGATAGTTTTGCCTTTTGGAGCATGGGCCAAGGAAGTTAGGCTTCCAGTCTATCCACAGAGATTGGGAGATGGGGAACCATTTTCTTTGATGATTACATTTCAAAGAGGTGGCTCCCAGGTCCTTGAGAAAGGTATTTCCAGGTTGTAAAACTGGCAAGAGCCCTTTTAAAAGATTTACATCTCAAAGGGACAGGAAAGGAATGTACAATTTTAAGTTTTCTAAAGTAAATGCTCTAAGAAAAGAGAGGTCAGCCATCTGGAGTCAAGAAGAAGCTTGTCTATTTTTATTCATTTGCATGTAGATATCCAGTTTCCTTGGTACCATTTGTTGAAAATAATAGTTTTTCTCCATTGTGTGTTCTTGGCAACCTTGTCAAAAATCAGTTGATATATATGCATGGACTTATTTCTGGACTTCCTATTTTGTTCTATTGAGCTACACGTTTATCTCTACAAAAGTAGAATACTGCTTTGATTACTATAGCTTTCTAATATATTTTGAAATCTGGCAGTGTGATGACTCCAACTTTGTTTATTCTCAAGTTTGATTTGGCTCTTAATGGCCTTTGGTGATTCCATATGAATTTTAGAATATTTTCTATTTCTATAAAAATGTCCGCAGGATTTGATAGAGATTGCATTGAATTTGGAGATCACTTTGGGTAGTATAAATATTTTAACAGTATTGAGCCTTCCATTCACAAACACAGGATGTTTATGTCTTATTTAATATCTTTCATCAATGTATTCAGTAGACAAGACTTTCTCCTCCTTGGTTAAGTTTATTCTTAAGTATTGTAATATTTTTGGTGCTACTGTAAATGGGATTATTTTCCGAATTCTCTTTTCATATAATTTGTTGTTAGTGTATAGAAACACAACTAATTTTTTTAGGTTGACTTAATATTCTGCAAATTCCCTGAATTTGTTTATTGGTTCTAGCCGGTTTTTTTTTTTTTTCTTTTTTAATGGAATCCTTAGGGTCTTCTATTTATAAGACCATGTTGTTTGCAAACAGAGATAATTTTATTTCTTCTTTTTTGATTTGGATTCTTTGATCTTATACTGTATGTAAGAATTTACTCAAAATGAATGAAAAACCTAAAAGTATGAAACTGAAAACTCCTACAAGAAAACATAAAGGAAAATCTTCATAACATTGGCTTTGACAATTTCAAAGATTTAATACTAAAAGCAGGCAAAAACAAAAACAAAAACAAAACAAAAACAAATAAGTGAGACTACCTCAATTAAACACCTTCAGCTCAGTAAAGGAAACAACCAACGGTGAAAAAGCAACAAATAGAATGGGAGAATATATTTGCAAAACATATATCTGGTAAGGAATTAAAGTTACAAACATAAGGAATCCCTACAACTCAGTAGCAAAAAAGACTAATATACTGATTTTTAAATGGGCTAAGTACTTAAAAAGGCAGTTTTCCAAAGAAAACATAAAATGGCTAGCATATTCCATATTAAAAAATGCTCAAGATCACCAATCATCAGAGTGTGCAAATCAAAATGACAATGAGATATTACTCCACACCTTACAGGATAGCTATTATTTAAAAAAAAAAAAAAGACAATAGCAGTTGGTAAGGATGTGGAGAAATTGGACCTCATGTACACAGTTGGTCGGAATGCAAGGTGGTGCAGCTGCTATGAAAAACAGAATGGAAGTTCCTCAAGAAAATGAAAAACAGAGTTGTAATGATCCAGCAATCCTACTTCTGGGTATTTATCCCAAAGAATTAAAATCAAGATCTCAAAGAGATATTGACACTCTAAGGTTTATTTAAAACAGCATTATTCTCAGAAGCCAAGATGTTGAAATAAACTAAATTTTCATCAACAGATGAATGGATGAAGCAAATATGATATATTCATATAATAGAATTCTATTAAGTCTTAAAAAAAGAAATGGAGATCCTGTGATCTATGACAACTGGATCAACCTTGAAGGCATTATGCTGAGTAAGGTAAGCCAATCACAGTAAGAAAAATATTACATGATTCCACTTACATAAAGTATCTAAAATAGTCAAATTCATAGAATCAGAGAGTGATTGTTGCCAGGGCTACAGGGAGTGAAAAACAAGGATTTGCTAATCATTATGTACAATCTTTCAGTTAAGCAAGATGAATAAGCTCTAGATATCTGCTATGTGACATTGTACCTACATTTAACAATAACAGATTTCACATATAGGAGTTTGTTAAGAAGGTAGATCTTGTGTCTAGTGTTCTTTTCACAATCAGATAATTAAAAAAACATCAAGAAACTCTCTATAGTTTACTCACGCACAAAGGAACATTCAAACCTTCTTTTTTAAATGTTTCACAGGAGTTCAGGCTAGTATTTATGACTGATATAGGTTCGTAAGGCAAATGCTGTAAGTATATACTTTTCATGAGGCAATATGTAGCCTTTGGCAAAAGAAGTCTTCAGGAGAGACTTCAATTTTTAAACTGTGTAGTCAGGAAGCAATAGTTGTTCTAAGTATTGTATGGTGTGTTTCAACTGAATCAGTTTCCTTTTTAATTACCCTGGTCTTCTGTCTGGGTAGAAGTAAAGTCATAAAAAGTCTTTCATGTTTTCTTATAAAACATTAGAATCTAAACAGCACTCTAAGTTGGCAAATCCTCATCAGAACACTATGATGTGCTCCATGTATCAAAAGTAGGTGAAGGCAGAAGAGGCCTTAATGAGGATTAAGCCACAGAAATGCCCAACATAGGACTCAATAGATTCTCTGACATACAGAAAAAAGTGTAGAGTCCAATAAAGACAGTAATAATAACATCCATCACTATTGGCTGGTGTGTCAGTCTATGTATAAAAACTGTATAGAATAATTAATGTGTCATGCTACTTGGTACAGTACTTGGGTACAGATGTAAGTCCCAATACTTGTAGGATGTTTGACCTTTGGAAACAGAAACAATTTGTCTTGCTCACAGTGTCTTTTGCTGTGAAATGTGGATTAACAATAAGTAGGTAATTGTCCTACCTACCTTCATGAAAATTCATTTAAAGTGAAAGTATTTAGTGCCCAATATGTGGCCACAAAATTCAAAAATTCATTTAATCCATAGAGCTGCCCAGAAGATGGTATACATATTATCCCCACTTTATAAATATAATAGAAACCTATGGAAATTAAGTAACCTATAAAAGGCAGGTAGAGATTAAATTTGGCTGTAAAGCTGTGCTGTTCAACATATGGACACTACCACATGTGGCTATATAAATTGAAATTAATGAAAATTAATAAAATTAAAGATCTGATTCTTTAATCAAACTAATTCTTTAATCAAACTATTCACTAGCCACACCTGTGGCTAGTGACTACCATATTGGGATTGAGCAGTACACACCAAATTTATCTGTCTTCTCAAAAAGTTTCAGTGGACACCATTGATAGAGCCTATAATGATAGCAAAATTCTCTCCACAATGAAAACAATCAAGTGTCTAACATATTCAATAAAGGTTGGTCTCCTTTTTGTTTTTCAGGAAAAAAAAATGAGTCTTATCAATGAAAAATTTTTAATAAGTTATATATTTCCTAAGCCTCTGTGATTTTATTAGTAGAGGAAACTCAAATTTCTGGAAAATCAAGTTCATAAAGCTTCCCCAAGAATGCAAAACTCAAGCAATTTATTTTCTGTGTAAGAGTCCACAGCTAATAAGAAGCAGTGGTTTTTAATCCAGTCCTCTTGAGTCCGCTGGAATCAAGTGAACTTTTGTTAAGTATTTCATTCAATAGTACAATAATTTCATCAAGCAACATCTGCCAAACATTGCCCTCTCTACTATTATTATTATTATAATATGTAGAAGATGAAATTCCTAATATCTGTCTCATCCTATTCAGTTTTTGGACTTCAAAAAATTATGTTTATTCAGCTATTTGCTATCAGAGCTAAATATAAATTTGCTTGAAAATTGAATAACAGAGTGTTTTCCTTCAAGTATGGGAATCTGACTTATAAGAGCCAAATAAGAAATATTTTAGGTCAAATTCTAGTGCAGAGCTAAAGTCTATTGCTGTGGGCTCAGCAACTTCCCATCAAAGGCAAAAAATTCAAATTTTCAGTACACCAAAATAATTTCCCCCATATCTACATTTTTAATTCTCTAAATTGCTGACTGCTGTTACCCTAATTTTATAAACTGGAATGATTCCTTAAAACACCATTTATGAGATAAAATTTGGGCAGCCAATAAAACTATTAGTATATTAAATAATTGTAGTGTAACTGGATCTTTGGTTAAACGAATAACTTTGCTGTTTATTTGTGTTTCTATGAAATCACACTTAATTTGCTTCTACAAAAGAAAATAAAAAAATATTGTTATTAACTTCTCCCTTTTTTGAAATTAGTTAACCTAAACCTTAAAAAACAGAAATTAAATATTTGAATATAAATTGGCCTACTTATTCCAACCAATAAAATCATACATTTCAGGTTATTGATATAACTTATGGTATCATCAATTTAAAAATTACCTATTTGAGCATTTGCAGACATTATGTAAGGTATAAATGCATAGAAGTCTGAAAAAAATAATTCATATTTACTTTTTTGCAAAGCAAATATTTGAAAATAAATCGTATATCAGTAATTTTCAATTTCAATAACAACTGTGAAGAAATTGGCAACATAATGTTTACATCTGTGTATCTATACTTCAAAAAAAGATGGAAACTATCATTTATCCTTTTTGCATTTGAATGTTTTTTAACTCTTGAGTGTTATTTGAAAAAAACAATAAAGAACGTACAGGGGTTACTTCTTAGCTTTACCTCTGTGCTTTCACAAGGTCAAACAAGGCCATACAAAAAACTTGAGACTTAAATGTGTCGGTTTTCAGTCCAAGGTCTTAAATCTCTCCAAGCTTCTTCTCCTTTCCAATTAATTATGGAAGAAGACTAATTTAATAATTACCTATTAAACCTAGGTGCAAAGTTAAACTCATAGCAAAACCAGAACGTATTACTCTCCAGTATCAAAAATAGAATAATATTGCAGAACTCTGTTAACTAATACGGATCATTAAGATCAGATTTTATATTAAGCATCAAGTTTTCTCTATATGGGAATATATCTTTTTTATCTTTTATAGACTTTCTTTAACATCCGTACTTAAAAAGGGAAAGCAAATATTTAATCCCTGCTTGAATAGCCTCAAATGAAAATATCAAGGCAGCATGGATGCTTCACTCAGTAGTTTTAATGTCTTGAACTATATAAAGAAAATAGAGGATCCTATTGGTAAAAGTTTCTTTTTCCTCAGTCTGAAATGTCAGAAAATAGGGATTTTATTGCTAGAAGACATTTTTGAAGTTCCATAACCCAACCCTCTCCTTTTACAAATAAAAATATTGAGGCCAGCATGCTTCAATTATTTTAAGATTATAAAATGCCTCTGTTATTTTCAGTAATTCCTATTAAGAAGGGAGTAAATATCTGCATACATATACACCTCCTAAATTCTGGTGTTCAAGAAAGTAGAGGATACATAAGGGTTTTTGATGCTCTAGCTGGTTATAAATTTAATTTTTGAAGAAAGCTCTTAATACATTTGTTGGGGGTTAGGTAGTGGAGAAACGATCATTTCTGAAATGGACCTTGGCAACAACCAGCATTCTCATCCACAGTATTATTTAGGCACAGCTTGGAAGATAGTCAATCATATTTTCCCCTTTTTCCCCCTCTAGATGCACCCATCTTAGCAAAACCTAACATATTTGGGGGTAAAAAAAAATGCTTGTGCTCTCTTAAGATTCATACAGTATGAACTTCCTAATTAATATATGATTTCTTTTCTTCTTTACAGCACTACCTTTTTTTTCTTCCAAATTTTTACTTAAATTTAAGTTAGTTAACAAATAGGGTAATATTGGTTTTAGGAGTAGAATTTAATAGTTTATCACTTACATATAACACCTGTGCTCAACACAAGTGTCTTCCCTAATACCCATCACCCATTTAGCCCATCACCCACCCACCTCCATCTATCAACCCTCAGTTTATTCTCTATAGTTAAGAGTCTTACGGCTTGCTTCCCTCTCTTTTCTTTTTCCTCTTCCCCTATGTTCATCTGTTTTTTTTTTTTCTTGAAATCGCATATGAGTGAAATCATATGATATTTGTCTTTTTCTGACCAAGTTTGCACAGCATAATACACTATAGCTCCATCCACATTGTTGCAAATGGCAAGATTTCATTGTTTTTGATGGCTGAGTAATATATACATATATATATATGGCACATTTTATATATATATATATATATATATGTATGTATATATATATATATATATATATATCTGTGTGTGTATATATCCTCTTTATCCATTCATCAGTAGATTGACACTTGGCCTCTTTCCATGATTTGGCTATTTTTGATAATGCTGCTATGACCATCAGGATTCATTCCATGTACACTTTTTAAAAAAGGAAGTCCCATTCAACTTCAAAGAAAGGATACACCTTAAGACACATAGAATGTGGGACATCTAGGTGTTTCAGTCGGTTGAATGTCCAACTCTTTTCAGGCTTAGCTCATGATCCCAGGGTCTTGATATCTGTCCACCAGGCCGAGCTCTGCACTCAGCATTGAGTCGGCTTGAGATTCTTTCCCCCATATCTTCCCTCCCCTTGAACTCCCCTCACTGGTACTTGCTCAAGCTTTCTTTCTCTGTCTCAGATAAATAAACAAATAAAATCTTATAAAAGATATAATATGTATTAATGACTCCACCCCATGATTTATAAATTCATTTGTGTATCTTTTGACATTTTTTAACACCTTTAATGTTTCTAGTAATTTCTAGGATCTCTGAAAACAAACATGAAGTAATAAGATCTGGTCCTTAAGTATATCACTGCAAAGAGTGGGAAAAGAGCATCAATTCTACTAAGATATTGGGTAAAACATAAAATAAATGTAGCTTTTTATACATTTAATATGAAGAATATGAACAGTAGAGGTTATATAGATTTTATTTTTAAAGGATACATTGAAAGAAGGCCTACTTATATTGAAAGAGATTGTCTACAATGTCCCCTGAGAATGACAAGACTATAAAAGTGTTACTTATTAAGGAGCACAGCATAAGGAGAAATGGGGTATGAGTAAGCTTGATTTGAGTCACCTAAGAGACTGAGAGCATTAAAAACAGAATGTATTATAGGAATTGCCTTTGTCATGTGTTCTTGGTAATCTTAATTTATTCAAACTTTTTTTAATATAAGGACTTGAAAACTTGTACAAAAACAATGATTAATTTAATGAACCGAATGTACTCATTACCCAGCTTCAGCAATTATCAAATACGTGACCACTATTGTTTCTTCTATATCCCTACCCATTCAACTGTCATAATTTTTGTGAAGCTAATTTTGGACCTCGTGTCATCAGATTTCTATTTTTGATGGCTGCTAAATAATGTATTTCTTTTATTTGCCACAATTATTTTACTATTTTTGTTTTATTAGATATCATAGGCAATGTCAGTATCCATTATATTTAAGTATTACTATTTGAAATCCTTTTTGAATTTAAAAGATGGAAAGGCAGAAATGTTGGTAAAAAATGCATGTGTATTGGACTGAGACTAATATCAATCTGAGTATTAAATAGTAAGAGTTTGACATTGGAAAGGTCATCACCATAAGCCATAGTACTTTAGAAAATGGAAATTTAAATACTGACCCTATTTAATAGAATTGATTATAAATAAGATTCATACATACTTACTAGCACTATCAGGAGATCTTCCCTATGGAAAAATTTTGTCTTAGATTCTCTGATCATATTATTCATGGACGAAAACAGTAAATATGGTAAGAAAACTTTTATTACTCAGGTTGTGGGGAAAAAATAACATAACTTTTTATAAGTATATTTATGACTTTATAATATAGTAAGCAGGAATAAATTTATCTTTATTCAAACACTTTAAAAACATTTTTGGTATTCAAATGTAGCCCTATATATAAATTATTCTGAGTGATGCTTCATAGAATATTAAATATAGAAGTGCTTTATATTTAAGTTCATACATTATATCTGATAGAATATTTTAGTAATTTATATTTTTATTTGATGTTAGGGAAGAATAACTATAAACCAGACATATTGCCATAAATTATTTTGAATTTCAGTCTATTACCAGAATTCTTAAATTTAGGAAACATTCCTCTATAGTTATTTCAGTAAAAATATTTTATGACACATAAAATAGTCATTTGGAAGTTTTACAAATTGTAAAATAGGCTTTTATGTATGGAAACAATGTCTAATATGATAAAATTGGTAATTTGGAGGGCACTTTATTAAAATGTAAATGTGCCAATGATTTTTTTCCTGAGTAGTAATAAAAACAAATTTTGGTAAATTGATTTGAAGTAACACTTTTAAAGGAACAAAGAGTGATATTATTGAGCATAATTGGCCAAATTATCTTTTTGTCCATTGTAGAATGTGTTATTACAAAGGCTTGCAAGTAATTTGAAATATTTATATTACACAGAAAATGACTAAAATACATTTAGAAATGGTAGATATGTCAAGTCAAGGACAGCCTACTGGCTCAAGACTAGAACACTGGTTCAGTCCAGACTAATGAAATGGCTGTAAATAAATCATTTATACTGTCTCACTGCCATTTATCCTTAAAAGGAGTAAGCCATTTAAATACTCTTTTAAGACCTTTCAACTATCAAAATTACAAAGTTTTGGATATTTCTTATCCATGCCTGAAAATTATTCTAAGTTTTCCATGAAATACAAATCCTCTAAAACTTCAATAGACAATGGTTTTTGGAAGTCTCATGAAAGATTAATAAGGGAGAATGGCTCAGACTGTTTCTGCTGTGATTGTATTGATGGTTAAACTAAAGTCCGTGTATGATCCATGCTTAAGTCTACCTAAATACCCCCAAATGTTCAATATTTTTTTCCTTAAAGGGGGTTCCAGTTTTGTAGCAAAGATACCTCATAGATCAATATGAAACATCCCTCACCTAGTACTCTGACCTACAGTGGGAATTGAATAGGGATACATTGGGAGCACTTAGGTGGAAAGTGGAACCGTCTGTGTCCCCAAGGGCCCAGGGTCTGGTGTTCCTTCTTTGGTTGGATGTATTTCTGTCATAGGAAGTAAATAAGAGGATTAATGGTCCAGAAAGGAGCATACAGGGAGACAGCAACTTCATTCCTGGTCTAGATCCTGTCCTGCATCACTGGAGATGGCCCTTAAGATATTTACATTTTGCCTCTAGTCCCCTGGGGTAGAAAATCAGGAAAGGCTTTGGTCTATACATCCAAGTCATAGACACTGATTAAACATTTGGCCAGAAAATTTGTCATAGGCCATCTCTTCCAAATTAGAAGAAAGTCAGTGTTTTCTACACAACATAATTTTTTTAAACAAAGACAAGTGATGTTTCACAGAATATATCAAACAATAGAAAAAACAACAAGGCTTTAGGTTTGGTTTAAAAAAAAAAAAAAAAAAAGAATAAACTAAGTTTAGAAGCAAGAGGAGAATGTTGTTCATAGAATTACCAGAAGACAGGATCTGCCACTTAAGAAGTAAAAGTCAAAAGGTAAATTATTTCTTAATAGTTTAAGTTCCTGTAATGTGTTCAAGGGGACTGGTCACCATCAAAGAGAAAGATGTCAAAGAGCTATGATTAACTGGTCGCATTTGTGGAATCTTCCTCCGAGTGCCAGTATCCAGCAGGGTTTAATCTGTTCATTCTCAACTCAATTATTTCTCTCAAAGATCCAGGAAAGACTTCGGTATCAGACAATGAACATGTACATAGCCTCACAGTCCAATATAAAACTGGGTGATAACTTGGATTAAATGTTGATGTTAGGGCTAAAACTCATACTGAACCATTGTTCTGTTGATTCCTGTTGTGCAAAGCACAGCTTTAAAGGTCTGACTTATGGGTTATGCAGTGTAATTAATAAGCTTCTTTCATAGACTCAGTTACACAGGCAGCTGAAATAAAGGTGCGAGACATTTAGTATCATAAAACAAATGATTTAAAGACTCGGCAATAATGAATTCAGAAACAGATACTTTTATGAGGCTCACTATTTTAAAAAAAAATTCAATCTTTGGACTTGAAGATCAAATTCTCATCTCTTCTGATTTGGACAATTGTATCATAGTATGTCAAATATGGGGATGTCCAAGTGCATAGACAAGCAGGATAGGTTGTTGCCTAGAGAAGGTTTTGGAAGAGTTAAAAGTGAACATAATGCATTATTTTTAATATTAGCTTATAATTTCTAGAAAGTAGAAGTACATGTTTATGATAGTTGTTTATACTACAATTCCTACAAATATTACTATAGTAAATGTGATATTAGCATATGATATGATTTCTAGAAATGTTATTTTAGTAAGTAGACTGATTTTAAATTATCAGATTCTAGTTTCTCAGTATATACTGGATTTCTCCATACTATAGGGAAAAGATTATTCTTTTTTTTTTTTTTAACTCAGTAAAGGCATCATACTGTATAGAAAAATGAATAAATATACTTCAACCAGTAATGATATAGTACATATTATATGAACTGCAAAGACAAAAAATAGAAGCCATGTCCTGGGTTGTTATGGTGTGCCTTAAAACCTTATGCATACAAGCTACAGAAAAATGAGTCAGAAGATATTTATTTGGGACTTACTATGTGTCTGGCTGAGTATTTACCTCTTAATCCTAGTTACAAGAACCAGAGTCTCAGGAAAGATATGCAGATGGATACACAAGGAGAAGACATATTATTTATATTGTTTATCACAATATGACTATGAGCTTACACACATTATGTTTTCTTATGATGCTGGAGGCACAGATCAGGGGTTAGTTACAGAGAATGAATACAACCTAGTTAGTTTCACAGTACAGGGATTTCATAAAGATTACAAAAATATTTACTGAATTGTTGGGAGAGCTGAAGAGAAAAATGGCTGGCCTGGACTTCCAGAAATGATTCCTAATGTCTCAGTATTGACCAAGATGCTAAAGAAACTGCTGCTCCTGCTAAGACCAAAAAAATTGCCAGATGACTCAGGAGACTGCTTCTTCAGCATCTAGCTCTGGAATTCTGCATTTTTTTTTCTTTGCTGACCAAACATAAAAGGCTATATTTATCACACACCCCACCCCTCTCCCAAAAAAACCCAGTTTTAATTCAAGTTTCCAGTGAAGGCATTGCTGTGCCAAAATTTAAATTAGATATGTTTCAAGAACCTCTGACAAATGAAATCTTTAATGTTCTAGTTGCTCTACTACAGAAATGCAAACGAAAGGGAGTTTTGAAGAGAATTTGCTTTAAGGAAAACAATCCACATATTCTTCTCAGCAAAATAACTTGAATTAACTATATGGCAGGAAGAATCATTTTACCCTTATATACAAATCTAGACTACATCCTAAGTCTATCTTCAAGATTCTACTGACATTGAAATTGATATCGACTATTATTTTTAAACAAGAGGAAAAAAAATTTCTCATAAGATTAAAAAAGCATGTCAAAGATAGTCATTCAGTCCTTTTATTTTTGATGTCACATTTGGTTTAGGAGATATTTCAAGCATGGGATTGTCTCCCCAAGTGAGAGCCACCCTCAGGCCCATATTACTGCATAGACTATTAAGTGATCCAAATTAGAAAGGATTCAAGAACAAGAATGGAAAGATGATTCATTGAGCAACAAAGAGAGCTACCAATGTATTTCTATTTTTTTTTTTTAATCCTCCCTGTATTTCCCTAGGAATTCCATCCTACTGAATAATGGCATTTACCATTTACATATGGGATTACTCATCCTCCAGGTGGATAGAATAAGGTAAATAAAACAAAAAACCCTAAACTTCACATAAAGACTTTAGTGTTTAATAAACATAGGAGTCAGTAAGGAAAAGGTAATATGGAGATATTATCTTTTATTAAATAATTTTAAATAATTTATAGAAATTATTAGAATATCAGATAAATTTCAAGAATAAAACATTGCATTAGAACCACATTATTCTTACAAAGTTCTGATGGTACATCATCATTTCTCTGTTAAACATATAACACATGGACTCTAATAGAAGGCAGATATTCACATTATTAAATACGAAAATATTAACAGTATTACCATCAAATTCATATAGAATCACTAAAAAGTGAATGATCATCTTATATTTAAAATCTCAGTTTAGGGGTGCCTGGGTTGCTCAGTGGGTTAAAGCCTCTGCCTTCAGCTCAGGTCATGATCTCAGGGTCCTGGGATTGTGCCCTGCATTGAGCTCTCTGCTCGGCAGGGAAACCTGCTTCCTCCTATCTCTCTCTGCCTGCCTCTCTGCCTACTTGTGATTTCTGTCTGTCAAATAAATAAATAAAAATCTTAAAAAAAAATAAAATAAAATCTCATTTTAAATTTTTTCCACTATGTGCCTGCCATATAGTGGATGCCTGATAAATATTTGCTGAATAAATCACTGATATACAGAAAATATAGGACTCCTAGAAGTGATTCACATGTTTGTTGAGTGTAACATAAACAAATGTATACAACTCATAAAGTAAGTATTAAATCATCATTATGTACAAACTTGTATTGTAAACCTCAATTACAAGATACAGAGAATTCGATTATGTGGCTTTCATAGTTCAAAGTGCAAATAGCAATAAGAAGAAAAGTAAATTTCTAGGTCCTGAATTACTGCCATTGATACTGAACAGTTAAGACATTTGTGCAGTATGTACAAATTAAAGAATATTCAAAGTTGCAGTGTTTAAGTATTCTTCTAGGTGTATCCTTCATGACCTCTGTGTTTTTCATCCTAAGGAGCCTCTTGGAAATTTGCCACTTTGGGACAACTGAAAACAGTTAGAATTTCTGTTAGTTAGTCTAGTCCATTGTCTCTCTAAGCCTCTATTCATATTATGAAAGGTATCACCAAAATGTCCATAAAACTGTACAGTTTCTTTCTTCTTTCTTTTTTTCTTTTCTTTTCTTTTTTTTTTTTTTTTTTTTTTCCTTCAGGATTCCCATCTGTCCTGTGGAGTTCTCTGTTACATCCTTAGGTAATCTGGGAACCAACCTATTTTCTGTAACAAAGGCTAAGACTCATTCACTATTATTATGCAGGCCTGATCTGTAATTTAAGCCTCTTCTTGTGAATCCCCCCAGGTATTTTCTCACCGTCATCACTGAGGTGACTTGTTCTGTGTCCAGTTCATTGAAATTCCCCAGACCCAGATGGTCTGATAGCCCGATATTTAAGAATTTTGCCCTTATTTTCTTTCATCTGTCAAATAGAGCTAGAATAGTTTTCCCCCACCTTTTTCAGGAATCATGACTGTGAACTGTGACAATAGCTGCTTAGTGGGAGAATACATTAGAGATATAATATTTTAAAAATTCTTGTTAATAATGTGAATTTTGGTAAATTGTAACATTGGCGAAAAATACTATAAATGACACGTCCTTTTGTGTTTCTTCCGTTAATTAGAATGAATCGTTTAGACTTCACAATAAAAAATGTGAAAGCATACATCCTCAAAACAAAGTCCATAAATACTTAACACTGATTAGCAGGTGCTTAGAGTATGGTTTTAGATTATTCCAGTAATTTGTGTAAAAAGTAGCACCTACCATTACATTTCATAGTATGATTTCTTTCAAAATTATCCCATGATTCCTTCTCTCAGTCTCAAAATGCCTCCATTATCAATATTAAAATAAGAAGAAAAAGGAAAAGATCCTGAAATTAAGTCTGTCCCGAGATTTTAGAAAACATCTCCATTATTTAAAATTTATTTATTTATTTATATCACACATTTATTTATTTATTTAAATTTTTAAAAAATGTCTCCATTAACTCATTTATATTGAACTTTATGGAATCTAGGATTTATTTATACAATTGAGTTGTGTTATATTTAATAAAGGAATAGTTTTTAATTGCAAATCTTAGTGATCTATTAACAACTCAATGATTAAGTATTAACAACTCAATGATATGTTTGTTCAAGACACATATAAAAATTAATTTTGTTTCACAAAACTGAAAACTATTATCTAAAACCCTCACTTTGTAAGAAAATTTAGTATAGTAATTCAGTGATAAAGTTTTGGATTTTGATACAACTGAGCAACTAAAGTCAATTCTGGCTCCTCTTTTTTTTTTCTTTGTGGCTTTGAAAATATCATTTATTTTCTCTTATCTTTTTCATCTGTAAAGTGGGTATCATAGCAACATTCACATTCCAGTTTTCTGTCAGGTTTAAATTCAATATTGTAAGTGAGCACTTTATGATTTGTTGTATATTTAAGGTATTCCATAATTATTAGATAGTAATATTTTTATTGTCAAGTTCCTTCAGGCTCACTCTTTACTATTAGTGTTCTAAGGAGTGCTGTCTTTCCAATCACTGTAACGTAACATATTTTTAGAGTAGAGAGGACAGCTAATGTCTCCAATAATCTTTTTATAAGATTATTGGAGACATTAATCTTCAACATTTTGAACTGGCTCCTCATGCCTGGGCACCCACTTTCCTGGGTAAGGTATAAAGTTTACTTTTATATGGTATTACTTTTATATCGTAGTAAGCTGACACACTAGCTCATAGCACAGGATATAATATTGTAATTAAAATATTTCTAAACAAGTCACAACATGAAATGTAAAAACTGTTACTTGGGTTGCCTGGGTGGCTCAGTGGGTTAAGCCTCTGCCTTCAGCTCAGGTCATGATCTCGGGGTCCTGGGATCGAGTCCTGCTTCGGGCTCTCTGCTAGGCAGGGAGTCTGCTTCCTCCTCCCTCTTTTTCTCTCTCTCTGCTTGCCTCTCTGCCTACTTGTGATCTCTCTCTGTCAAATAAATAAAATCTTAAAAAAAATAAAACAAACAAACAAACAAAAAACAATAAAAAACTGTTACTTATGTAAGGAACTGAAAACTAAAAGTGAATGGTGTCGTTCAAACCTGGATATGGGTTCACCTCAATGTGAATTAATGTGGATCTGTTTCTTCAGATTCCATTTTTCCCTTGCCTAAATCAACAATACTGGGAAGTCCACTCTTGCTTCAGAAAGTCTTTATTACTAATAATAAATACAAAGTGTTTATTACTAATAAGCAAAATGCTATGATTTCCTTTGTACCTGCACAAAGGGCATTGAGTACTGATTCATGATCAGTGGTCAGCTATGGGATTATTTGCCCCTGTCCAATTTGCTTTACCAATTTCTGGCTGGTTGCCTTATTTTTTAAACATGCATGAAATAGCTTACCTCTTTTTCTAACATGATAGCTCCTTGTGCAAATGTGCTCTATCTCTAAATCATATGCTCTTGGCTGCAATCATTTTTTTTTGTTCTGTGCACTGAGGCACATAGAGAAACTTGTACAATCGTTTTTAGCAAAACTGATAAAGGTGTAAAGTGGGAAAAAAAAGAGTCTTTCTTCCCAGCGTACCATGGCATTCAATACACAATCTGGAATAAATCTCCATTTACCTCGACTAAATCAGTTGATCAACCTGTTACTATTTAATCACTTTATATGCAGTATTGCGTGGTAGCTAATTCATTAATCTAGTCCCCTTTCACAGGTATGAAAACCAACTACCCCTCTGACCTCTCTACTTTTGTTAATATCACCACAACTGCTGTAGCTTAGCAAGATTAAAATCTCTGAGAGAACTTTAGGATTTCTAACAGCTTTGAACCATTTTCTTTTTATTTCAAAATCCTGATGAGGTTTTCTTTATGATATCTTAATTTCCATTTCCACAGAACCACCTTAGCTCTGGCCCTTCCTATCCCCTGCCTTCACTCTTTAAAAGTGTTACAGCCTCCTAATTAGTTTCCTTATCGACAATCTTTCTTGTAGCCAGGCATAATTTTTTTCTAAAATATTCCTTGAATCATAGGTTTTAGCATCAGTTTTTAAACATAGTACTGAAATGCTTGGATGTTCAATGTTTCAAGGAGCTTCTTAAAAAATCCTATTTTTCAGAAGACTGCCCATGCTGCCCATTGATTTGTTTGTCCTTTTAAAATGTCTACTTTGGGGGTGCCTGGGTGGCTCAGTGGGTTAAAGCCTCTGCTTTCAGCTCAGGTCATGATCCCAGGGTCTTGGAATTGAGTCCCGCATTGGGCTCTCTGCTCCACAGGGAGCCTGCTTCCTCCTCTCTCTCTGCCTGCCTCTCTGCCTACTTGTGATCTCTCTTTGTCAAATAAATAAATAAAATCTTTAAAAAACATAATAAATAAAATATCTACTTTGCTAAGCCAAATAATTTTTCAATTAGATATCCTATTTTCCTTAAATATGCTCTATGTTTCAACTTAAAATTAAGCCACTGATGACTATATATATATTTTTATATACACACATGTATACGTATGTGAAGTATATTGTTTATCAACATAAATATGATGGAAGCTCATGACAATTATTTTTTGCAAAATTTATTATATTCAATTAATAAATCAGTTAAAGTACTGGGATTACTCCAACTGCATGTTTTGTTATTATAAGAATAGAAATGAGGGAAGAGTTAGAAGTGGTATTTAGAACTATTTTCATAAAAAACATTTAGTGTTATGTACAGACTTAAATACATAGGTAACATCATTCATTACATACCTTTAAAATAGAAAATGGATTAACAGTAGAACCAAAAAAAAAGAAATACTATGTAAATGTAAGTGCAAAAAGAAAGAATTACATACAGATTGTACATCTATCACATTTTGGTGTACTCCTTTAAATATTATTCTTATTTTTAGTCTGTTTTGAAGAGCAAAATATTCCAGAAGGATTTGCACGGCAGCTTTTCTCCTTTTGGCATCAAGATATGTATACTTGGAGATGAGAATAAATTGCATTCCACTGAAAGATATGTTTTTTTTTTTTTTTTTTTTTTTTTTGCCATTGCTAACTTGAGGTAAATATTTACAAACATAGTGCATCTCATGTTTGACAGTAAGTTTTCACTTCCCTGGTCTGTGCTCTTATAATAGAAAGGAAACCAACTAAAGAGGCACATCTTTTATGAGAAGACCACTAGACAAAAATTACAGGCTTTAACCCGACTTCTATTTAAATATTTATTTTGAAGCAAAGAATGAATCTTAGGTCTTGGAGATAAAGCTAAAAATTTTAGTAGTTCTTTTTAACTTTAGTAGATTTTATTAAATACAAAATGTTGCAGACGATTTTCACATCAGAAGGATGAGAGAGAACTTTTAAAATTCCAATTACAGCCTAGGGGGGAAAAAAAGCATTCACAAAACATAAGTAGTATAGTTGTCTGGGCACTGTAGGGAAGGGCTTCTAATTTCCTACATTGGTCACTTTGCTTGCTGTTGTGTAGATAGAAATTTGACTGAAACATATGATTTGCTTGTAAATAAGGATGTTGGATAGCTATAGCCCAAGAATAAATTCTTATAGTCTGGAAAGGAACAGGAAATATTCTTCAAATATCTGCATTATATCAGACATGACATGCATTTTCACATATATTGTCTTCTGTTACAATAATAAAAAGAAATAAACCAAGAAGCAAAATTATAATTTACCCACTTATTCATAGGATTATTTATTCAGCAATTAATAAGAACCAGGAATTTTATATACTTTATCTTACTAAGTAATAGAACCACCCTTCTAGATTTGCATCAGAACAACCTTATAGTGAATGGACAGAGGTTCCATTAGAGATTGACTTAATTTTTTAATATGATTTATTATTTGCATATGATTTGTTTATTTATTTGCATAATGCTATATCAGGAATAAAAACTTTTCATCTTTTACCTCCAAAGCACAAGTTACTTTTTCAGTATGTGGCTACTTTTCAAAGAAAACTATTCTATTAATGAATAGAGCATAATAAAAACTTCTGTTATTTAATTATTTTAGCTGAGAGCTGTGAACTAAAATTATAGACAATTCAAGAGATAGTAAATAAGAACTAAAAATAAATGGAATTCTCAAAGCAAACAACATAGTCTAAGCCACTATCATTTCTTGTTTGAACATCTAACAAACTTGTATCCTCCTATTCATTCTTTTCCTATTTCACACCATTCATTTTCTATTGTACTTATGTTAAATTTTTAATTTTAATACCTTTTAAAATATTTAAGCCTTATCTCAGTAATCATGTCTTACTCACCATAATGATACCTGCAATTAATAAGTGCTAGTTTAGCAACAAATATTTTTCAGTTGATTGTTAATTAATAAATTTATTCACCAAGTAAATATCTCAGTAGAAGTATTCCATGCCTTTAGAAAGTGATTTTTTTCTAATTTTCTTTTCTACCTTGACCTCTTAATATTATTTATCACAAGGATCTTCTCTACCGGAGTAATTAGTCTGGGATACCTTGACCTACGGCCTGAGAAAAAGTCTTGTGTACAGGTGATTTATTTATAATTATAACTCCAAGATACAGTTTAAATGGGCTCTTGGGGACAGGAGGTCAAAAAGATACAGCATATAAGGATGCTTTATCAAGTTGACTATGGTTTCAAGTACCTAGATCTCTATCCTATAGGACCTCCTTTTTTTTTTTTTTTTAAATTAAAGACTTTATTTATTTGAGAGAGAGAGAGCACAAGTTGGGAGAGAGGCAGAGGGAGAGGGAGGAGCAGACACCTGCCAGAGCCCAATGCGGGGCTCCATCCCAGGACCCCAGGGTCATGACTTAAGCCAAAGACTTAACCAACTAAGGCCACCCAGGCACCCTCCTCCCAATAGAGCATTCTAAAATGCCCTAAGAAATGTGCCACAGCACTCTTCTGCTAGGGAATGAAAGTGTGAAGCATTTTTTTGTCAACACTCATCCTTCCAAGTTTCCTTCATGTCTCAGTTGCCCAAGTATGAGTGTCTAGTAGGTTTGTCAATGTGGCCCACTTTTTTGTACTAGGTAAGCCTGAGAACAGGATGTGCCCATGCTGCAGATGGTGGCGAGATGTTATCAATGTGCAACTGTAAAAAGGTGGTGAATATAGGTAAAAAACCAACGCACCCACCAGGTGTAAGAGGTGGGACAGAAAATATGTGGAGTGATACACAATAGGAGAGAGATCCCACATTTGTATCACTTCCCTTTACTTAGGCATTACACTTCCCATTCATCACAAAGTCCTGGTTGAGATGGTGGCTTTCCCAATCTTTAAAAAATTAAATAAAGGGGCACAGAGGTGGTTCAGTGGGTTAAAGCATATGCCTTCAGCTCACATCATGATTCCAGTATCCTGGGATTGATCCTTTTGTTCGGGCTCCCTGCTCAGCAGGGAGCCTGCTTCTCCTTCTCCCTCTGCCCCTTCTCCCTGTTCCTGAGTTATCTCTCTCTCTCCCTCAAATAAATAAAATCTTAAAAAACAAAAACAAGGGGCACCTGGGTGGCTTAGTGGGTTGAAGTCTCTGCCTTCAGCTCAGGTCATGATCTCAGGGTCCTGGGATCGAGCCCCACATAGGGCCCTCTGCTCAGCGGGGAGCCTGCTTCCTCCTCTCTCTCTGCCTGATTGTGATCTCTGTCTGTCAGATAAATAAATTAAATCTTTAAAAAAACAAAACAAAACAAAACAAAACACAAAAACTAAATGAAAAAAGGGAGGGATTAATGGGACAAGGAGCAGATCCCTTTTACTCGCAGCCTGTCCTGAGGCCCGAATTTAGAGCGATCACCTCAGGTCTTTTCCAGCCATTTTAGAGTCACCCTCCCCTATGATGAGGACAAAGCAGAACCTGGTGCCTTGCACTCCCTCTTCACCCACTCCCCTCCATATGTGTAGCATTCCTCAGGCACCCCTGACTGCCATAAAACAATAAATAGTTAACTTGCAGGGATCGCAATCCTGCAGAACAGGAATCTCCCTTGCCCTACAAGATGTCCTAGAGACCTAAACAGGGAGGTTACCTTATCAATAGCACAAATTTCCAGAGGCAAATAACTCTCAGTTCCTGAAGCCCTAATGTCTCCCTCCCACCATAAACTGGAGGAGACTGAGGTAGAAGGGAATGTGAATGATAGCAGGATCATAACACCCCACCAAGAATTTCCCAATTATCTTGATGTTAATGCCTGACCTAAAGACGACATTGATCAAGCCATAGGGCAAGGACTCCCCCTGGTACCTTGTAGGCCCTCCCTAACATGTGAGAACTCTGTTGAAACCTCCCATCCCTTCCCCTCACCTCCCCCCCAACCGTGGGGTATATAACATGCCTACCCTCACAACCCGGGGCAGCAGCTCTTCCTGCCCACGGGTCCTGTCCCCGTGCTTTAATAAACCACCATTTTGCACTAACGACGTCTTAAGAATTCTTTCTTTAGTCGTCCGCTCCGAACCTCCTCACCCCACCGAACCTGACTTAGGTTCTGGGACTTCATCACCTAGACTGCACTTTGATGGCCCCGGTTGCTTACCTGGTTGGATCACTTAGACCCTCACCCCTGAGTATCTTAAACTTTAGTTTCCCTATCTGTGTCAGGTCTTGGTTGTTGCACTTGCTGTTCATAATTATTGTTTGGCAAGGAAACACCAAGAAACACCCCCATGAATCCCTTTCATTTCAGACATACAGCAGTATTTTCTTATAGAAACAACTAGAATGGCATTGAAATCAGGGTCCCTGGTGCCATCACTGTAGAAGCTCCTACATTTACCTGCTAGTCTACAAGCAGCTGGAGACAAAAGTGATCCAGTAGTGGCTGTACAAAATTTATTTTGTATCCTTATCATATACAAGAAATGTCTGCATAAACCCTAGAACTTTTATGTACTACATTGACTCATAAGTAAATTCAAATTTCCTTTAAAGCTCTATCTTGGTTGTCTTTTGGTTCATGAAATGAACATTAAGAATATAATTTTTTTAGAGATTGTTATAGTTTCATTCTCTTATACAAAAGATTGGAGGGAAATCTGTTTTTAATTCCCAGCCATTATATGACTTGGATCTGTGTTAATTAAGCAAGCTAAGCAGTTATCATGATATTTTACCTATATTTGCCCAAGAATATATGTAATACAATTATTGAAACTACCTAGCTATTGTGGGTTGTCCATCATTCATTGACTCAAGGACCCATTCCAATAATTATCTTGTCTTTTCCCACTGAATCTTTTTGGCACTGAGTGATCCATAAACAATTCAGTAAGATAATGAATGATATAGATAAGGGAGTTCCAATTAAAAGTATTTGGCCATCATTGATTCCAAATAACAAAAATAAAATTTTGACTCATTTATGTATTTTATCAATATATACAATTCCTGTTTAAAAGTTGACTCAAAGTTGTGTGATTGATTGTAATTTGATTATGTACATTCCATACTCTATCTCTAAACATATCTCTACACATTTATTTTAGAGTCTGTTAATGGATTGCAAAATCAATATGTTTTACAATTTAGGGACATATTGTGTTTTTAAAAATTGTTTAATTTTTCTTTTCTCCTTTGATCTAGTATTGGCCATTTGGTCACTACTCACTAGAGTGGTGATTTGCAACAGTGAGTAATTTTGACTGCCCAGCCTTACCCAGGAGACATTTGGCAATGTCTGGAAACAGTTGAGATAGTTTTGGTTGGGGAAGTGGTGCTACTACTGTGAGTGGTGCTACAGGCCTTCAGTTTAGTTGAAGCCTGTGATGATGTCAAACATCCTATGAAGCATAATACAGCTTATCACAACAAAGAATTATGAGTCTCAAGAGGTCCCTAATGTCAAGGTTGAGAAACCCTGAAGCAGAAAGAATTAAACAGAGATATGAAGCAATTATGTTCAACTGACTCATCCCCTTCTTAACTGACACCCCCAAATTTAAGAATTCTGGAGAATTTATCTTCCAAACTTCTTTAGCATCTTTTACATTTAAAAACCTTTCAGATATTATTAGACCGATAGTTAACCTCTAAAACATGCTTTACATGATCTAAAAGTATATAATATTATTGTTATTTTCAAATGATTCTAAATTTTTGTATCTAGAAATAAAATCTCTAACTTCTATCTCTCTCTTAGGAGAAAAGCAAATCTATCTGGCTATGTGATACATCCCACAGAGATTTTGTGAAGTAATTTTCTTTTGTTTTTCTTCTTATTCTTGTTTTTTCCTTTTTAATTGTTTATTGATAAAATATCAAAGGCAATTTAAAAAGCTTTTATACTTAAGAAGGAGCAGTTGAGCATTTGCATATTACAAGCCTGGGACCCGAAAAACTTTGCTATCAGCAAGTTACTAAACTCATCAATAATTTAGATGCAGCCTAAAGTCTATGCATAGGTGAATTTTTGTTATGAACTGCTGACTTGTTGAAAAATAAATGCATTCTGCCCCAAAATGCTTGCAAAGCTTCAGCTTGCAAGTCAGGACTTAGTGCTGACAGTTGGAAGCAGTTACCACTATCTCCACACAAACTTCCTTTCTCCTTCCAGGCTAGAATGGCCTTTGGAAAGCAATACATTCTTTCCCATACCTGAGGCCAACTTTTCTTTTGCCTTTAGTTTTAAGATTTCAGTTTTGTTGTTTTTCTCAAAAGAGCTGCCCAGCACTCAGGGGTCCTAGAGATAAAAATAGAATATAATCACAGTGAAGTTATTGAAGCTATATCCGGGTTTGGTTTCAATGTTCTGAATGCTGAAAGATACTTTATAGAAAAGTTACATTTAGGCCATTCTTAGGGGTGCCTGAGTGGCTCAGTCGTTTAGCGTCTGTCTTCCACTCAGGTCATGATCCCAAGGTCCTAGGATCAAGCCCCACATTGAGCTCCCTGCTTGGTGGGAAAGCCTCCTTCTCCCTCTCCCACTCCCCCTGCTTGTGTTCCCTCTCTCGCTGTGTCTCTATCAAATAAATAAGAAAAATCGTTTTTAAAAAAAGACATTTTTAAAGAAATAATTATGTTCCATAGTGGAATTGAAATAGCAAGTATTCATTTTTTTATTTCTTCCTTATTTTTTATTTCCAAGATTATTTCTGTAAATGCTAAATATATTGAAAATATGCACATACGCCACAATTTTTAAAATTAGTATCAGACTTGATCATAGTAAATATCAAAAAGACATTCTCCCAAAGTTTTATGACAGTGAATACTCCATCTCTCAGACTTCTCCATAATTAGAAAAGCCTACAGGATTGAGAGAAAAGTGTAGGTTGTATATAGGGGCTGTGAGCAACAAAGAAATGCTCATCTCTTGACCATTATGATAATAAATGACTTGGAATTGCTTTGAAGACCACATAAATAAGTTAAAAATATGAAATTAAGTAACATCAGTCTTAAACTTCATTCAATAAATGTTAGGGAATATAATATAAACAACTGAACTAATTAATTTTGAGTAGGTCTGGTTTATTGCCCTTATACGGAATGGTGGCCCAGCATGCTTTACCATCACTTACTTCTGAAGAAGATTTATCTTTAAATGTCAGTCTCAAGTATTCAGTCACTGGGATACTCTGTTGTGTAACTTTAGTCTGTACCAAATCAGATTAAGTATACAAACGGACCATTCAGGAAATAAAATTTTAAACTGATCCTTTTATTAATTTGTTTTTCTTGGTACCTTGAGATCTAGAAGAATGTTCCTCAAATAGCAAACATTTATATGCTAATAACTGGAAAGATATGGACACCATTGTACATTAATAAAAACATTAATCTTCTTTATAAATTAATATTTTCACAAAAATATCAGCGCATTTCCAGAAATTAATTGTATTTCTGAAAATACACTGTTATTCTCACTATTTGAATTTTTTGTTTCCCATCACTTGATAAATACCATCAATAGGCGTGCCTGGGTGACTCAGTCAGTTAAGTGTCTGCTTTTTCAGCTCAGGTCATCAGCCCAGGGTTTTAGAATGGAGTTTGGCCTCCCGCTCCTGCCCATGGGGAGCCTGCTTCTCCTTCTGCCTCTGCCTCTCTCTCTCTGTCTAATGACTAAATGAGTAAAATCTTTAAAGATAAATAAATAAGTGCTATCAATAAATGCCAGTGTTTTTTCATGTAAGGAATTTATACAATAAAAGTTTGATGTCACATTTCTCTGCTGTAGACATATATGATAGATGTATGGATGTCTGTGTAGATGTATATGCTGGTGCAAGATAATTACATGACTAATGGCTCACTGGCCAAAATAACTGTTAATTTCAAAATAGGGTAGACTAATCCTTAAACATATTGGTCTTTGAACTTTATTCAGGTTTATATATTTTTGTTGTGTAGTCAATGACCCTAATAACTAGGAGCTGAGAGGTTTGGAGAATAGTTCTGCATCTTTGCAGAGAACATGTTCAAAACAACAATTACAGGAAAACTAGTGACACTTAGAAAGACAAATTGTATTACAAGGTTGAGACTACATAAAAATAAAAAGTTTCTACCCTGTGAAAGAAAAAAGTAAACTAAAAGGCAACTTACTAAATGAGAGAAAATATTTGAAAATGACATATCTGATAAAGGGTTTGCATCCAAAATATAAAAAGAACTGATACAACCCAGTATCCAAAAAACAAATAATCCAATAAAAAAATGAACATGAACAGACATTTCTCTCCAAAGATATACAGATAAACTACAGACACATGAAAAGATGCTCAATATCACTTATCAGCAGGGAAATGTAAATTAAAACTATAATGAGATGTCATCTCACATCTGTCAGAGTGGCTAAAGTAAAAAACACAAGAAACAACAAGTGTTGGGGAGGGAGTAGAGAAAAAAGAAGCTTTATGCTCTATTGATGGGAATGCAAATTGTCACAGCCATTATGGAAAACAGTATGGAAGTTCTTTGGAAAAAAAAAAAAATACCATATGATCCATGAATTGCACTACTGGGAGTTTACCTCCCAAATTAAAAAAAACAAAAAACAAAAACCAACCAAACAAAAAGAAACCCACTAGTTCAAAGGAATTCATAAACCCCTATGTTTATTGCAGCATTATTTACAATAGACATACTGTGGAAAGACCCAAGAATCTATCAATACATAAAAAAAGAAGAGGTAGTATACAAATATACAATAAAATATTATTCAGCCATGATAAAGAAGGAAGTCTTGCCATTTGCAAAAACAAGGATAGAGCTAGAGAGTATAATGCTAAGTGAAATAAATCATCCAGAGAAAGACAAATACTATATGATCTTACTAATTTGTGGAATTTAAGAAACAAAAGAGCAAAGGGAAAAAGAGAGAGAGAGAGGCAAACAAAGAAGCAGACTCTTAACTATAAAGAACAACTGGTGGTTACCTCAGGGGAATGATCTGAGGAGATTGGAAAAGTTGGGGATGGAAATTAAAGAGTACACTTAACAAGATGAAATAAAATAAAATAAAATAAAATAAAATGATTCTTAAAAACAAGGCTAAATTTATTGACAAAGATGATTAGATATTAGTCATTATCAACCACCTGAAAAGCCCAGTTCTGGGACCCTTGTATGAAGAATTTCCTTTTTCTTTATCTTTCTTTTCTTATCTTTTCTTTCTTTCTTTCTTTCTTTTTTTTTAATTTTTAATTTAGTTCAAATCACTAAAGGTTTTGATGGTTGAGAAGATACTGAGAATGCTGGACAGTTGTCAATTTGACTAGAATGACAGATATTCTTAATCCATTCCAGTATTAAAATACATATGTAGGGTGGTTTATGAACAAACAAGTTTATTTCTCACAGTTCTAAAAACTGAGAAGTCCAAGATCACTAACAGATTTGGTCCCAGGTGAAAGCTCTTTCCTTGGTTTTTAGACTGTTATCCTCACATGAAGAAAGCAGTAAAGGAGCTTCTTGAGATCTTTTTTAAGGACACTAATCCAATTCATGAAGACATCACTTCATGGCCTAATTTCCAAAGGCCCCACTTCCAAATAACAATCACATTGAGAATTATGTTTCAATATCCAAATTTTGGAGGAACGGACCTTTCAGTCTATAGCAATAGAGAATAAAATCTTTTTACCCAAAATCTTCTAATGTCCATTATCTTTGCAATGTTTTCTCTGATTTCTTTAGCATGACCAATATAAATTATTTTAGCGTGCTGTATTTCCTTGTAACTATAAATTATAACTTTTACTTTGTCTGTATTAATATAGCACTCATTTTCTCCATAGGAGTAATTTGATATTATGCATAAGTAGGCAGAGAGAGAGGGGAGGAAGCAAGCTCCCCGCTGAGCAGAGAGCCTGATGCAAGGCTCGATCCCAGGACTCTGGGATCATGATCTGAGGCGAAGGCAGAGGCTTTAGCCCACTGAGCCATCCAGGTGCCCCTACTTTCATTTTTCATGAAGGATCGGTTGAATGTAACTTTTCTACCACTTACTATTAGATAAAAAATTTCTATTTTTTAGAAAGGTAACTTAGATAAAAATTCTGAACGTTTTTGTTATAGCCAAAACGCCTAAAATTATTGTCTTCTTTACTAGGAAAATAACATTTCAAATGATAAGATATGAAATGATGTTCTGGCCAAACTAGTAGCAACAAAATAAGTCGTGGTTGAATGATTACTACTGTTAGATCATATCATTGAGAGATAAACATATATAATACATGAAAAAATGAAATATTTTCAGAATCTGTGTCCTTTAAATGTTTTTACATTTTTACAATTTTACATTTATTCATGGCTTCTTCAATAAAATAATTCTTTGGATGGAAGAGCTTTGGCTCCCCAAAACTAATTATCCATTTCATATTTGTACTTAAGTTAAAACAAGAAAAACTACTTATTTCTAAATTGTATATAGAGAGTTCTAGAAGATATTAGGTCTTGTAAATCATAAGATCTGATATTCCTAAAATTTTAAGATTATACAGAAGATAATCCAAGGAAATATGGAAACAAATTCTGATATAATCTGAAACTGTTAGTATTTAAGTTATAGCAGTAATGTTGTGTAGTTCAAAATTATCATTCTCATCACCCATATTAGTGTGAATCCATGACATGAATTAAATGTAGTCATCTTTGTGACTCATTTTATATACTCATGTTACTATACTTTGTTTCAAAACAACTGAATGCATATCTATGATAATCTTAGAAAATTAGTTAAAGATGGTCCCCTAGAATTTTAGATTTTGACAAGACACACTGCTTAAGGACATGTTATTCCAGAGCATGGCCTCTTGGCATATTGAATATATTAACCTGAAGAAATCTGAGAAAAAAAGCAAGAGCAGGAAGGACGTTGACCTTCTCCCACTGTTCTTAAGACTGTCATGGGAGAGGTACTCTTTCTACACGCAGAATAAAGGAATATCCTTATCTCGATGACAGAGGAGGATACTGAGAAGAATCTGAAGGAACAGACCCTACTCTGCTTTCCCCAGTTAGCTCCCTTAGCTCACACTCCTTTAATCTATCACATTTTCCCAAGACTTTCCACTCTTCATCGAACCTAGCCTAAAATTGTTCAAATTGAACCACTTCTTTGAGTCCTCATTTCTTTTTGAAGGATTCTGTGTCACATAAGACCTGTATTAAATATATTTCTGTGCTTTTCTCTTGTTAATATAGGTTTCCCCTGCTATCCAAAAGTAGAACATTCTTCTGAAAACTTTTGTAAACCGACATGGCTTAAAGGAAAGAAGCAATTAACATTAATTTACAGGAAACATTTTTCAAGCATTCCCAGACTTAAAAAAATAACCTCTCTCAGCCCTTTCTCATATCTTAGGACACATCTTACTAACAGATGCACAAAATAAATTGAGATAAAACACAGATGCTCACAAACACAGTTCAAAGCTGTGGTGGTTTGACTGAGATGCTATGTGTAGTTCCCAGGGAAGGAGCCTAGTGGGGCTACTCTAGCTGGTTGGCCGCATGCTGCCTCTACAAAGGCTAGCTGCAAAACAAACACTAAACATTATTTTTGTTTTTTGCCTTTTTTCATAAAAGTGAAAATCCTCTTCTGATTTCTTTTGGTCAGTGAAAATAGGTACTGATGTAGGTCTTTCATAAAAGCAAAGTGGTATAATGCAAACTTTTAAAAAGTGGTAGATACCTGTATGTCTTTTTATAGAGTCCTCAACCAAGAACTTGAAAGTGTAGAAGTGAAAGACATTTTTCTCCCTACAACTAAAAAAATAAAAAGTCAAATCCAGAAAATTACAGTTGCATTAAGGTCGAAAAATATTTGATTTTTTTCTCCATCATAATGAGATCTTTATTTATGTCTAGATAAGTGACAGGGGGAAGCTCTGTTCACCCTTCATATCCCTGGAATGCTAATATTCTTTTTTTTTTTCCCCAGACAGAGATCACAAGTAGGCAGAGAGGCAGGCAGACAGAGGGTGGGGGGGAAGCAGGGTCCCCACTGAGCAGAGAGCCTGATGCTGGGTTTGATCCCAGGACCCTGAGATCATGACCTAAGCTGAAGGCAGAGGCTTTAACCCAGTGAGCCACCCAGGTGCCCCAGAATGCTAATATTCTAATGAATAAATGGAATGGCTTTACTTGTATGCTTGTTATATGAGCAAGATGAGGGCACCCAAAGAAATCCTTTTATCACATTTATGCAATACTGTAGGCACTAGTAGAGTGCCTTCACTGTTGTCACTGAAAGAATATGCACTGCCTGAGTGCAAAGGGAGAGAGACCCTTCCATAGTCAAAGCATTATCCTGAATGAATGTGTATCTGTGTATCTTTGCCAGCATATTAAAGCACATACATATTTATATCTAAAGATTTTGACAACTGTAGAGATTTGGTACCTGAAATTGTGAGATCAGAATGAGTTTTCTTTTTCTTTGCAAATTCATGACTTGTCTAGAGATAAAAATATTTCAGAGGTATTTCCAGAGTCACATATAGTGCAAAATGATTAGTTTGAGATGAATATTGTAGATACTCTGTAAAAACAGATTTGTGGATTCATTGCATCACCTTCCAGTTGTAGTAATATTAGTGCATAACATAAAACCGGAATCAAATGAAGAACTGACTTTTAAAAATGCAAGTATCTAACACCCTTATAGACTGTCAGTATCCGTACTGTATTACTCATTACAAATAGTTTAACTATTATTACTGATCACTCTCTTATTTCTATACTTGCATCAATTAGAAAACAATTCCTAGGGAACCTTGGGAATTTTTAGCCAGGATTCCTGGGTAGTTGATTTTGAATTTAAAAGTGTGATATTTAAAAAAAAAAAAATAAATAAAAGTGTGATATTTTGTTTTCCTCTCTGTAAAATAAGAACTTTATAAAGACACAACTAATAGCTCAATATTTAGTCATGATAATATTGCATTTTCTGTACTTTAATTTCTGCCTGATTTTTAATCAACAATGTGTTGAAACACATTAGCTTTAAGTTTTTTCCTCTAATTTGTACATAAACGCCTGAGATAATTTTGCTACTTTTATTTTTTCTTACTTTAAACATTATGAATACTAATGGATCTATTTCCTAGTTAAGATACAAAACATAATGATTCGACATAATAAAAGACATAAGAGAGTTGAGTACTTCTCCACAAATTGTTTTGGTGTTACCCTTGTCACTTTGGTTTGATAATTTTTCCTCTGAGTACACAGACCATACTTTGATGTTTTGTGGAATATTGGGACTATGTGAATGTGTATGACACATGAATACCCATAGTGTGTGAACCTCCATTATGTGGATTGCCAAGACGCTCTTAGGGAAAGAATTTAGTTAGTACTTACAGGACTGGATGTTTACAGAGTGGTAGGCCTAGAGCTGAGCCTTGCCTCCTTCCACAAGTCTGAGAAAGTTTACTTGAATATTTTAGATTCTAGATTGGTTAACTACTCTGTAAATGAGAATTATGATCTATGGAAATGGCAGATCCATTAAATGATAAAAGAAAGAGAAAGGCTTTAGCCCGTTGCCTCAGGCACTCAATAAACTTGAATTACCTTCTTTAACATCTGGGTTTCAGATTGCTGGTTCCTTTGTAAAGACTTCCAGATTTAGGATTGTCTTGGCTATTAAATTAGATTTAGTCCTTGTGCCAACTCGTTTAATTTATTTGTTTTCCTTGATATCTCATATCTTATAATTTAACAATGATTTAGAATTCTGACATCTGGGCATAAATTGACATTTCTTTGACAATCACTAATGGTAAAGAGTACTTTAGATCAAGAGTAATGTTTCAAAATAGTATTGTCTTTTTATTTATCACTAAACATGTTTAAATTGTCTACCATAAAATTCCCTTCGGTTGTAATATAATATTTTGTGTGTGTTGTGGACTACTGCTAAAAACTGTAGTAACAACATTTTGTTTTTATTGTTTGTGAATTTTATAATAGTATAACAACTTTGATTCCAATTAGCCAAAAGATTTTGTCTCTTAATTTGTTCATGAAACCATTGTAAAACATGAAATAATTATTTTGTGAGCATCATCAGTCTGATTATTTTACACTGAACTGGTACATTTGCTAAACCAAGATAAGTAAAAATGATTGCAAATCACTATTTCTGTTATCTCTTTTCCTTTTCATGGTGAACTTACAAAAGTAAACTTTTGAAAAAAAATTTTTATTAACATATAATGTATTATTAGGTCAAGGGATACAGGTCTGCGAATTGCCAGGTTTACCCACTTCACAGCACTCACCAGAGCACATACCTTAGCATATATCATAGCACATACTGAGTGGTATTAGCTAGATTGAAAAATCTGAATTGTTCCTCTATGTTTAATATGTATCAAACACCCAAAAGATTCCTAGACTTTTTAAAAATTAATGCAGTAAATTACAAATAGGACAAAGTATCTTGTTTCACTTGTGGGGGCAATTTAATCAGCGCCTGACTTCTATAACCACTCTAAATCCAGATTATAAGCAAACAAACAAAAAATAAATGAAGATGAAAGGATAATAGACTTTATTGCCACATACTAATCTTGCTATACTTAGATATAGATTTATTGTTTTTCTAGTTCTTTTTTTCCTCATTCAGGTATTTTCACATATTGTACATCCAAATGTAACATGCAATGCTTGTTTTTATACTACTGAGAGAGGATTTCTTTCCCAAATAGAAGAGACAGGAAGAATCAACTTTCCGAAAAAAATTAAAATAATAAAAAATATAATGAAATAGACTCAAGAGAAAAGGATGCCCTTGGTTTTTTCCTAAACTTAATCAATTTCTTTGCTACTATAATTTAACTATCTTTCCATTTTATGCTTGTTTGAAACTAAAAGCTGCTGAGGAAATAATAAGAAAATACAGATGTAGATACAGATGTAAATAAAACACAACAAAGGAAAGAAAAGAACATTTCATGTTATGTTTAATTTTATCCAGGGCAATGAAACTTTAAGATACAGAGTTTAGTGACAGAAAAAAGTTAAATATTACAGCATCTTCAAAATTTGTTTAAAGCAATATAATGGGATAATTGTATTTTATCATTAATTGTGCCCACTCATATACATTTTAGATTGCAAATAAAAATTTTAAATATAGCATATGAACCATTTTAATCTGTGTAGGATTGTTTTAAGTATGCTAAGTACCATTAACAATATTCTAATTTTTTTTCCAAAACCCAGTAACTCATTTGGTGCTTATAACTAAAACAAAATATATAGAAATGCTAGAAGTTCAAACCAGGGTTTTTCAAGTAGAAGAAGAAGAGAAATTTTCTTGAAGGTTTTATTCCATAAAATTCGTGTTACGAACAACTGAAAGACCAGAGGAATTATTATTGGCCTGTAGAGCCCTCAGTAGGCTGATAATATACTTAAGTATCATCAGATGTCATACATCATGAAATTTTCATAGCACCTTGAGGCCCTGCTGGGAAAATTATTGTATGTTTCACAAAAGTTTACAAGCTTTGCTTTATTGCCCTCAGCTCTGCAAAGATTTGTCCCCTCTCCCTTTCACGACCTCTCCAATATCACACATATACACAACATTTCTTTGATTTAATGATCCTGGAATGTACTGAAGCCCACCAAGAGAACTTCAGTAGAAAAGCTTTGGATAAGGGATTTGGACATTCTTTTTTTGTGCGTGTGTGTGTGTGTGTGTGTGTGTGTGTGTGTAATTTCTAGAAATAATATATTTTCTCAAGAAAGATGAGGGAGCATCAGAATATAGAGGGAGATGAGGTATTTAGATTTGAAGTGGGCTTTTGGAGGGCTGTTTTAAATGGGATGCTCAGGAAATACTTTTTCAAAAAAATTTCTGAGCAAAGACTTGAAAATGCTTAGGAGAAAGCGGTAAGAAAACTGGAGGGAGAATATTCAAGTCAAAGTAAGTAGTTCTGTTCAATAACTTGGAGGTAGAAATTAGCTTAATGTACTCAAGAATAGCCACAAGAGAAAAATTAGCCGAATAGGTAGGCAGGGGCCAGATAATATAGGTTTTTTGTAGACCATGGTAGGGAGTTCAGGCTTTATTTTAGTTGTAAAGAAAACTGTTGTAGGATTGTGCTAAATTGAATGTTATGACAGGATTTATATCAACAAAGAGCTCTTTGGATACTACAAGGATAGACTCTGCAAAGAAGAGACCACAGTTCAAGTACGGAGATTTTGCAAGTTCATTACCATGGCCTGAGAACCAAAATAATGGTAGCTCACACTCCCACGTACAAGAAGAAGAAGCAAGTATTAGATGAATTTGGGATATAATGTGGTCATCAAGATAGAGAATGAAGTTGAAAAACAAATGAGGTCTGAAAAAAAGAGGTTTCAATAATAATTTTAGTCCTGAACAACTAGATGAATGGTGGTGTTATTTATGTATATGAAGATACTTAGGAGGAACAGGATTATGAATAATCTGTGATTGATGTAACTACTATACATCAAAATGGAGAAGTCTGGCAGAAGTTGGTTATAAACTAAATATGTCATACACACAGACACACATACACACACACATACACACACACAGAGTTCAGCTCTGGAGATATACATTTGGAAAGATGATATTTAAAGTGAAGGGATAAATGAAATTTATTCACCTATAGAGTGATTATAGAGAACAGACGTCAACTAATCCTGGATCTTCAAACACTTAAGAATGAGAAAGCAAAGCAAGAAAAAGCAAAGAGATCAAAAATGAACACCCAGTGGAGTGAGGAGAAAGCAATCAAGAAGACTGGAATTTCCTGAAAGATGAGCTTACATATTTCAAGAAGATCCAGAGAGAAGAGGAGTGGGCATTGACTATTCAGTTTGGTAAAATGGAGGTCATTTCCAAATTTGACAAACACAATTTCAAGAAGCAATGGGAACAAAACCCTGAATTTTCTCAGAGTAGGTTGAAGGGAGAACGACAATCTAGAAAACAGAAACAATAACCAAAGACAACTATATCAAGAAGTTCTAATACAAAGGGGGTAGAACAAATGGACAGTGATTGGAAGGGATCAGAGTCCAAAGTAGGAATTTTGTTTTGGAGTTTTTGTTATAGTTGTTCTTTGGTTTTGTATGGGAGTTTGTTAGAATTTGGAACGATCCTGGAAAAGTATCAAATCAATGCTCCTATAGGAAGAAGAAACAGGAAGATTCAGTTAGCAAAACAGTATTTTGCAGAAGTGAAAGCCTGGTTTTGAGGTAGGAATAAAAGCAACGGATCAAAAGGGTTAGGTAGAGAAATTGGATATTGAGGCTGAGAGGTAATTAAATTTGATGGTAGGAATTTGAGCTACTTCACTTCAAATTGCTTCAATCTTTCAAGGAATGAAAAAAATTAGTCATCAGATAAGAAGTTGGACCCAGAGAAGGCAGGAGGAGTTTGAAAAGGGGAGGAGAAGATGTGTCCTGACTTTTTCAGAAGATGGAAGATAATATTGACAAATGTAATAAATTGTATGGTTAGTTCTTAGGACCTATTTGAAATTTAAGATCATAAAGTGGGGTCAGACAAAAAGGCTGTGTATGTTTCTTTAAGCCTTGTCCAACGCTCGGGTGCATGCAAGCAGAGTAGATAAAAGAGGTTTTTCCAGGTGAGTGCCATAAACGGGCAGATCTACAAGGGTGTTATGCTAAGAGTGACCAGGTTATGCTGCAGAAGCAAACAATTCCAAAATGCCAAAGTCAACATAAATATTTACTTCTCAATTATGTTTTATGTGCCACACATGTCAGCAAGGAGCTGCTCTGGCTAATGATCTAGATGCCTCAAATTAATACTACATCATCATTTTTTGGCTACACCCTTTGGGGTACAGCCTTGTCTTTCACCACAGAAGGGAAAAAGAATCACTAGGGGATCCCACACTCACAGTGAAATCCTTCAGCGGGGAAATTACACATACTGCTTTAGTTTACAGCTCATTGACCAGAACAATTCATTTGTCAGCCCCATCACAAGACCCCTGGGAAGTGCAGTAGTTGAAGAACTTGCACAGAGGAAAATCGAGTATGAGCACTAGTAATCACAGCCGTTGAGAGAGTATACAAATAGGATATCTGTGATACATCACTAATTAAGGACAGGAAGACCATCCTGGAATGAACGAATAAAATGGTGTAATCAGTGTGTTGGCATTTCCCAAAAGGATAGACTAATGAATATAGTAGCAAGCTAGTTATTAACATGAAAACAAAACAAAACAAAACAAAACAAAACTATGTGGTATGTTCAAATTTCATATACTGGAAATAGTGCAATTGTGGTAAAACAGGTGTAGGAATTTACTTCAAGATTTGTCTCTTCTACTTAAATCCTTTGTGACCTTAGTCAAATAATTGAGTAATTCTATGTGGGTTCAATGATGTGTAAGTTGAGAATTCAAGGAACTTTCTCATATGACTGTTGTGAAGATCAGATAACAAAAAAGAAAAGCTGTATATTTTATTACGTAAATCTAAATGAAAAGTAAAATTCATTATTATTGATAGAGGTGAAATGGCAAAAACCTAACTATATGGAAAAGCTTTGTCTAAAGATAAAGCTGGAAACCTAGAGACACCAGTTTAGAATGCCCTTTAAAAATACTGATATTTATTTTGAGATGAAGTCTATAAAAATTGGAAAAGTGACTGTTGGAGGGGTTAAATATCTAGAGTACTGATGAAAATGGATTGTTTTAATTTGCTACAATTGACAATCCTTAAAGGTACTTGTCATTTTAAAATTAGGTTCTTTACACAACTTTTTTTGCTCATAATGCAAGTGTTTAGAAAATTTGTATCTGTTTAATTTGTCTTCTCAGCTCATTTAAAAATCTTTTATATAACACTGAACATTTTGTCATTTAGCAGGAAGAAGGAAAGGGTAACATTTGTACAAGTGACTATCTGTTGTTTTCTATTTATCACTGAGATTATTACTCTTCAGACAATTGAGTTTATTTTTCTACGTTAAGAAATACCTGCATGCTTGTGTGTGTGTGTGTGTGTGTGTGTGTGTATGTGTGTGTGTGTGTGTATCTGTCTCTGTGTTTGTGTCTGTATGCTGACAAGAGTGTGCATACTTGTTTTTTGATAAACTACTTGGCAATATTTTCCTTTGGCTAGTTCTGCTTTGCTCAAACATTTGTTAAACAAACACATGTCATTCTATAGACAGCTAAGGAATCTACTCAAAAGTCTCAAACAAAATCAGAAAAGGAATTAAAGAACAATATTGAATCTAATTCACAAGTATTTTATAGAAAAAAATATGAGGAGAGTCAGATTCAGAAAATAAAGCATGAGAACAAATAATAAGCAAAGTTTTTTGGAGAACATTGTTGTTGATTATATTTTTGAGGTTATTTTAGTTTGAGTTTCTCCTGTGTCTACATGAACATTCTGATCTTATTCCCTTGTTCAACTCAGTTCTTCTCCATAACTTACACCCAGGCACCGAACTCTCTTTGGGGCTACATTGTTCATATAAATAAACAATTAAAAAAAAAAGTAAACAAATAATTAAACAATTATTTATGTAAAGTCTACTCTTGTTAATTTTTTGATGTCCATATAAATACCCATGGTTCTTGAAATCAAAGAACTTAAAACATCTAGGACAGTGAGCCATAATTTAAAAGATGAATTAAATATAAAAAAATGATATAATTGAATGAAAAATGGAAGATGAAATCATTAAGATTGATTATGAAAACTAAAATCCATTCTGAGCTAACATAATCTGTGAAGGACTTTTGCTGAATACAAGATTTGAGATAATACCTGAAAAAATAGCAGTATTGAATGAGTGAAAAGGAAGTAAAACACGAGTTAATTTGCAAATTATTTTTTCTTCCATTACAAAACTGCACTCCATTTCTGGCTCTTTCTTGTTTTTGCAGATGACTCTGTTCTCTATTTCCCTACCATGTTTCACCCTACGCCATGCTTTTCCTTTTCTAATAAAGCCCAGTTTTTTTTATCCCCTAACTATACTGAATAGTAGCTTGTTCTATTGGGTAAATCCTTTCAGAACAATAGCAGTATTTTTTAAAATGCTACTGGGTACAAACAAGGAAGCATATAAATAACTTAATGAAAATACTTGACTATACAAAGTATACTGTTAACTAGAATTTTTCAGAGGACTTAGAGAATTTATATATTAAAGATTAGGATTATTCTCTTAATACTCTTTTTATCACTGACTCACAACTCTTGGTGTTTTTTGTTTTGTTTTATTTTTTTTTAGATTATAGTTGTCTTCCTAACTTCTTATTAAACTATTTGTTCTTGAAATCAAAAATAAATTATTTCTAGTACATTTATATTAAAACTTTGTCAAAAAATTATCTGAAACTTGAACATAGACAAAAGGATAATCCCAAGGATTATCTAGATTGTAGGAGAGTGTATTTAGTTCCATTATTTAGTTACTATTAGTTAAAAGCTTCAGCCTTAGAAAACACAGGTTAATTTGTAGATTTTTGTACGTAAAGATGCAAATAATTGGTGTCTAGTGGAGTAAATAGTCCTGGATTTAGTAATTTATAGCCTTTTTGGACATTAAGCTGCTTTTTATCTAACCCAGCAATTTTACCATTTATAAAAATTTTAGCCTTTCAAATGCTCTTTGAACCAACAATTAACTAATGGAATGAAATATTTGACATGTGTTCAATTTATATTTATATGCGACTTATAATCTGATCATCTTGACAATTATGTTAATTATATTTTAACACTTTTTAACAGCATTCTTCTCTATAATGACTTTTCAGGATCCTTGGCTCCTCTCTTTGTATGCTATAATTTAGAAATGCTAATCATTTTTATTATAAAAGTCCTTGCATTTGTTTCCATAATTTGAATTTTGGATGTGAGAGATACCACCAAGGGACAGTGGATACTGCCCTAAACCATTAATCTGGCAGGTGTTGCTTCCATCATAAAACACATCTATTGCTCCTGAAACTTTTCAGTTGATCACAAGCTTAGAAGAGAGATGGAAGCTCAAGGATTGTGCAAGTAAGAAACACCATGCGCCTGGGTGCCTCAGTGGGTTAAAGCCTTCGGCTCAGGTCATGATCCTGGGGTCCTGGAATCAATTCTTGCATCTGGCTCTCTCCTCAGCAGGGAGCCTGCTTTCCTCTCTCTCTGTCTGCCTCTCTGCCTACTTGTGATCTCTGTCAAATAAATAAATAAAAATCTTAAAAACAAAAAACAACAACAACAAAAAACCACCATGCTTCTGACAGTGCAGACCTTCTGGGGAGATTGTGTGTGTTCAGAGGGTCTTCATAGCATTCCACTGACTTTTCTTTTGAACCCAGGGAATTAGTCCTCCTTCATCTCCTCTCTACCCAGCAGTCTTTCTCTTCTCCGGGTCCAAACACACAAAAATAGGATAATATCCCGTATTTTCCAACTTTCTTGCCTATCACCAAGGCAAGCATACAGCCATTTTGTGATTATTCTGATTCCTTTATTATAGCCAGTTATTTGAGAAAGAGCCAGGAAGGAAGAAAAAATGTATAAAGGGTTAAAAAAAAAGTCTAATGATAAAACAGTCTTTGATTTCACTTGAATTCTATAGATACCAGGACCAGTCACTTCTTTATTCATATAATTGTCCCTTCAACTATCTTTCCTCTTCAGGATCATGACCAGAATTTACTTAACAGATAACCCTATACCACTAAAGCACTCACTCTGATGCAATGCTAGATCTCTTCAGAAATGAAGAATTTATTGTCTCAGTTGGTGAGAATGTTGTCAAAATGCTGCAAATTATTTTTTGGTCTTCTGAGATGCCTCTGCTAAAAAGATCTCTCTTAACTCTGCCTGCATCACATTCAATGATTGACCAGTGGAGAGCCATAAAGATCAAGCCATCTAGATCAACTCATGATGACACTGAATGTCTGTTTCATTTCCAGAATATGGTAAAAGATTAGCCAACGTCATGGTTGGAATTGGATCACAACTCAACTTCTCCCTCTACACGGGATATTTCTCTTCCACCCCTCCCACAGGTGTTATTTCCAAGGGTACTCACTTGCAGTACTCACTGCAGTATCACTTTCTAGTAATCTTTATCTCTTAGGTGATTTCCAGCAGAATCCAACCTGTGACTGCAACACAGACTCAGTATGTATAAGATAAAGATTGTGTAGTAATCATGTTTGGCGTTTTCATATACAAAGAACTAAATTAGAACCATTTGTATTAAAAAAGAAAAAAAATAACAACTATCCAACTTCCTTTCTCTTCCTTTTCCTTAAAGTGATGGCTGAACTGGGCATTTTTCCACAGATGTTCTATGAGGATCTTGAGATGGTGACAAAATAGAATAACCAGAGGAGGAAAAGGCAGAGAACAGGAAATGTAGGTGAGAAGAATGCTGTGAAGTGATGTCTAGTGTTGACAGGAAACAGAACAGTAATTGGAGCTTAATTGTCTTTTTCGCTCAGTTATTCTCATGTAGTCCTTGCTATTACTACAAAGTTACTCCTGGAGTCAGTGTTAAAAAAGTTAGAAATAGATTTTCCATCAGTGAGATGAAACTTTAAAGATGAGGTATAAAGAAGACAGAGTTTTCAAGCAGTGGGAGAACTGTCAGGAGAATAAATAGAATTCCCATCATCCTTAGCCTAAAGGAGGCAATGAAGGAAATAGATACATTTAAGACATGTATTAGTTGGAAAAGATCAGAGCCATCTATGTTTTTATCTGCAAGAATGGCAACATTATACCTTCTATCCAAAAAAACCTAGCAAGCTTGGCACCATTTTGTGTGTGTGTGTCAATGAAGAGGAAATGAATTTCACATGAAATAATATCTGAATATGCTGTTACTCTGAGATACAGACTTTGATATTGGACTTCTGCTAAGTGGATTCATCAGGCCAGGCAGCATTCACCGACTTTGAAGTTCTGAGAAAGGTATCAATGTATAGATATTCTCTCTACTTTAGTCATTGTTGCACAGCTATTATTTTATCATTTACTAATCATAACTTGCCATATGATCAAGTTCATCATGTAGAGGGTTTGTTAGTTGCAACTGGATTTGTGCTTGCTTGTCATACTGGCATTTTTCCATACAGAAATGATTCATTAATTGGTATTTTTCTGACTAAATTATCTGCCTGTTTAAGAAACTCCAAAAACTTGGAATAAAATAAAAACTTCTAACTATGCCTATAGGCTAATTTGAGTGACCTGTGAATATTTCTTCAAACATGTATCCTTCAGTTTTCCTCTGCTTTCTTCAGCCACATTAGCCCTCTTATTTTTCTTCAAATATTCCAAGCTTCTTTGTATATCTGCTCTTATGTCTGGCTATAAAGCCCTTCTCCCAAATCCACATGTTTACTTTTGCCATTATTGATAGCATTATTATCACCCAAAAGGGGGTTTCTCTAACCATCAGGTAAGCTTCATTTGATTTTCTAACTCCTTACTTTCTTAAAATTTATTTTATAAGATTTATCATGACCTGAAATGCTTATTGTCATTTGACTCCACTACACTTATGAGAATAGGTACTCTTCTGTCATGTTTGTCACTGTCATCAGTGCCAGGCACATAGAAGTCAGTCAATGACTATATTAGTCCAAGTTCTCTAGAGAACGGAAATCACTAGCATGTGTTTGTGTATACATATAGATAGAAATTTAAATAATTGGCTCACATGATTGTGGGGGGTGAGAAGTATTTAATCTGTAGAGCAGTCCAATAGGATTGAAATTGAGAGAAGATTTGATGTTATAATTGTGAGCCTGAAATTTGCAACTTGGAAACCCATGAGGGATTTCTTCTGTCTTTTTTTTTAATATATTTTTTTAATTTTTAATAAACATATAATATATTTTTATCCCCAAGGGTACAGTCTGTTAATCGCCAGGTTTACACACTTCACAGCACTCACCATAGCACATACCCTCCCCAATGTCCATAATCCCACCCCCTCCCCCACCCTCCTCCCCCCAGCAAACCTCAGTTTGTTTTGTGAGATTAAGAGTCACTTATGGTTTGTCTCCCTCCCAAACCCATCTTGTTTCATTTATTCTTTTCCTACCCCCCAAACCCCCATGTTGCATCTCCACTTCCTCATCATATCAGGGAGATCATATGATAGCTGTCCATGAGGGATTTCTATGATGCATTCTCGAGGTAAAATCATTGCTTCTTCAGGAAACTTCAGTCTTCTCCCTTAAGGCTTTCAACTGATGAGATGAAGTCCACACATGTTATGAAGGGAAAGTCTACTGATTTAAAGGTTAATCGCATCTACAAAATACCTTTACAGCAACATCTAAACAAATGTTTTTTCAAACAGGACACCATTGCCTAGCCCAGTTCACATATAAAATTAAGAATCACAATGATTTTAAAGAATTTATTATTTTTTTATTTTTAAAGATTTTATTTATTCATATATTTGACAGGGAAAGAGAGAGAGAGAGAGCTCACAAGCAGACAAAGTGGCAAGCAGAGTTAGGGGGAGAAGCAGGCTGTCCACTGGGCAGAGAGCCAGATGCAGGGCTCAATCCCAACACCCTAGGATCATGACTTGAGCTAAAAGCACCCGCTTAACTGACTGAGCCACCCAGGTGCCCCAAGCGCACAGTTTTTATTTTAATTAATTAATGAATGTATTGTTAATGTATTAATGCATTAATTAGTGTATTAAACATTTAATCTCATTTCTTTGTAGCCTTTATCAGAGTATATAGATAATGCAATTAAGTCTCAGAGGCTTAAAAATGTGAAATGTTCTCCTATGTTCAAGTGTCTGCTTATCATGTTGATTTGTAGTGTACTTTACTTAATGATATGTGAACAAGGAACTAGAAGTTAAATCCATACATTGACTCAACCTCAATATGTCAAGAATTCTTCTCATCATCAATAATGATATTTATGTCTTGATACTATTTCTTATTTCACAGTACAGAACATTTAGCTTTGCTGTTTTATAGCTCTGAACTGACCTGAATGTAGGCAAGTGGAACAAAATTATTATCTCTATATAACATATGGATATAAGATGTATTGTCATCATATTTTCAGAATGCTTTTAAATAGACTTTATTTGAGGTACCATAAAGAGCTTCTATTTATAAAAGTTTGACCAAGAAAGTACAATCATGATATTAAACAGTGGATTTTCTAAAAATTAATTTTACTCTTCAGAATAAATATCGTCACTTCTTTTAATGTGTTCATACCAAATAAATACACAGTTTTCTAATTATTCATATAATGTTTACTATTACCTCATTTGCCTTAAGTTGAAAGATATTGTGAAAATAAGCTTTATAATACTTTATGATACATGGCTTTATAATTAAGTTTTTGATAAGCCTCTCAAGAAGCCAATATTGCTCCCAGTGCAGAATCTGGCCACCAGATGAGGTTAGAGCAGAAGAGAAGATTGGCCAGATTCCAGGTGTCTTCCTGTAAAACAACCTGTTTTGCTGCTGCAAGCATCTGGGCTCAGAACAAGTAGCTTCCTCTTTTCCTAGTATTCAGTGGTTTCCTGAAGATTCTCTCAGGAGGAATAAGAAGAGACTGGTAATTGAGTGAAAATTGGGAGATTTAATAGACTGCCAGTAGGAGAAAGTACTAGACATGAGGAAGGTTGCCATATTGATTGTTACGTTGTTTGTAGAGTTGACTTGATGTTGGGGATCAACCTAAGTTTTCCTTAACCTTCACGAAGCACTACAACACATTTTTTTTTTTTTAAACAGGACATATGTAGGTAAGGCCTAGTTAGTATCAAATGGACAAGGTAAACGAGAAGGGGAAAGAGGGTGTAGAATCAGCTATGCTCACTTACTCAAAGATATTGGAGAGCACAGCCAATTTAGTCACGGGAGAGATTCTTCGTAATTAATGGCACCCAGCAAACATTTAGGAGTTAGTGACTACTATTTCAGTTTTCAGTATTCCAGTATCCTGGCAAACTAAGTTATTTTAATTTATGTTTAAATTACATTTTATAGTATAATTTACACACAGCTTAATGTACCTACGGTCAAATCTGTGCACTTGTGTGTCACCACAACTAAGACTATTTCAATTATTTTAAAGATATTTCATCTGCCTCCTTGTAGTGAGGAGACCCAGGTCCAGCCCAGAAAAATGAGTGATCTCCTTTCTGTTATTAAAGATTGGTTTGCCCATTGTAGAATTTTATGTAAATGGAATCACACAGTAAGAAGTCTTTTTTTGTCTGAATTTAATTCAGCACACTCTTTCTGAGATACAGCTATGTTGTTGAATCTATAAGTACTTTGTTCCTTTGTATTGCTGAGTCGTATTCTACTACATGAATATGACACAATTCATATATCAATTCACTTCATTTATTAATCCAGTGGGTATTTGAGTTGTTTGTATCTTGTTGCTATTATGAATAAAGCTGCTATGAATAGCAGTTTTTTACAAAAAAAGAAAATAAATAAGTCTCACTATATATATCCTCAGTGATATTATATTTTAATATTTATTACATAAAATGAATGTATGTTCATATACCCTTATTTTCAGTCACAATTGCTATATTAGAAATTATAAGAAAAATTATTTATGTCACTCTTAAAGTATTTATCTTCATCTTTTGGCTGTATTGATCTCTAGAAAACCCATCTCTATTTTTAAATATTACCAGAGTGCAAATAATCAAATATAAATATTACCAGGGTGCAAATATATATATATATATATACATATATATATATTTGGATGAAATTAAAAAACGTTCCATCCCATAAAAAATGTATATAATGGAAACTCAATATATGTCAGATACTTTTCTATGAACTGAACACATATCAGTGAATAAACAGGCACAAGAAAAAAACCTTCCTGTTCTTATTAAGCTTTCTATCTATGAAGGGGATGCAGACACTGAAAGAAGAAATATATAAATATCAGGTGGAGAGAAGTAATATGAAGAGGAATCCCTAAAATTAGGTTATAAGGAGACCAAGGGAGAAAGTTGACATTTGAAAAAAAGTAAGACGGGTTGAAGGAGTGAACTATGTAGCAATCCAGGGAATAACATCTCAGGTAGAAGAAAGCAAGTGCATATAGCAAGGAGGTTAGTATGACTGGAAGCTATTGTGACTATAATACAATATGGAAATGAATAAGACATGAAGGCAGAAGGTTAAAAGAGAGATCATATAGTCCTGGTAAAACCCAATAGTTAGACTTTTACTCTAAGAAGGGAACTCGTTGGCGTGGTTTGAGCAAGAAAGTGGCATCTCCACTCTATCACTCCGCTCTATCTTATCACTCCACTCCAATCTTTAAAAAAATAAAAAATTAATATTTTATTTATTTATTTGACAGAGAGAGATCACAAGCAGGCAGAGAAGCAGGCAGAGGAGATGGGGGAAGCAGGATCCCCACTGAGCAGAGAGCCCATGCAGGGCTGGATCCCAGGACCCTGAGATCATGACCTGAGCCGAAGGCAGAGGTTTAACCCACTGAGCCACCCAGGTGCCCCCAAAATCTTACATTTTAGATATAATTAGGAACTATTTATTTTTTAAAAATTCTTATTTATTTATTTGACAGAGAGATCACAAGTAGGCAGAGAGTCAGGCAGAGAGTGAGAGGAGGAAGCAGGCTCCCTGCTGAGCAGAGAGCCCGATGCAGGGCTTGATCCCAGGAACCTGGGATCATGACCTGAGCCAAAGGCAGAGTCTTTAACCCACTGAGCCACTTGGATGCCCCTAGTTTGGTGATTTAAATGACAAAATGTTTAATTACTTCAGATTCGGTTTGAAAAAATAAAATATAAATTGTGTATATTCAATATACATAAAATTGATTAAGATAATTATATACTTTATACATAACATATGCTTATATACTTTATACATAATTTACTCCTTATGTGTTGCCAAAGGAAATATAATGGTGATTTTGAGTTTGGCAACTTTGGAATATTGAACAACACTGAACATACTACTTTTTTTCAATACTATTAGAATGATGACTATGTGAGTAATACCATTACTTAGTAATTATATATGAAAATATAAACACTTCTTAAGTTCAAGTTAAGGGTACTAAAGTAAGGTTTATAAATTTTGGAATTCAATTAAGTTGCATATTAATTTTAAAATCAAGTGGTTTCAATAATCTTTCTTTTGTCATAAAAAAGTCCTCTGACTTATAAAATACTTAATGAACAGTTAAAATTAATAAGAGACATTGAGAATATATCAAAATCATTTTGAGGGGTACCTGGCTGGTTTAGCTGGTATAGAGCAAGTGTCTCTTGATCTCAGGGTTTTGAGTTCAAGCCCCACTTTAGACATAGACCTATGGAAATAATGAATCATTGAATACTACATCAAAAACTAATGATATACTGTATGGTGGCTACCTTAACATAATAAAAAAATTAAAAAAATAATAACATAAAAAATGAAATATAAAAATAAAATTAAATCTATTTTTAAAAGAATATATTTAAAAATTTTGGGGGGGTTACTATGTCTTAAAAATTAATATAGTTATAAAGCTTGCACTTTTTGTCCATTTGTATCATATATATTCTGATGTCAAGTTGTGAGCATTCTCTTTATGTAAAATCACTTATTTATTCAGTTATGTGATTGGTAAGTATGTTTAATAAATATAAATTCAAACTTTTGAGTTGTAAAACAAACTACCACCGCAAAAAAAAAAAAAAAAATCTTAAGAATTTACATGGATGTGATCTCACTGATATGAGGAATTTGAGAAACAAAACAGAGGATCATAGCGGAAGAGAGGGAAAAATGAAACAAGATGAAACCAGAGAGGGAGACAAACCTTAAGAGACTCTTCATCTCAGGAAACAAACAGGGTTGCTGGAAGGGAAGGGGGGGGGGGGGGGGGGGGGGGGGGGGGGGGGTGGGTGATAGACATTGGGGAGGGTTTGTGTTATGGTGAGTGTTGTGAATTGTGTAAGACTGATCTGATGAATCACAAACCTGTACCCCTGAAACAAATAATACATTATATGTTAATTTAAAAAATTAAAAAATATTTTAACAAAGAATTTATATGGATAATATTTGAGCATACCAAAAAAGCATTTGATATTTCACTAAGAAGTATCCTTTAAGAAAACAAAACCGTAATCTTTTCTTAACAATTTTGTGTCAAGGAAAAATAGTGGTAAATAAACAGTATGATTGCTTTTTCAAATAAAGATATAAAATGTTAGGTGACAAGGATCATTTGGTTTTCTATAAATCAAAATATGACCACTTGTGTAAGCATTTGGCTTGTGTGGAAGTGGAAAATGAAACTGAAGGTGGATATTGATTTGCTCCCTGATTTTCCCTCAGGAAAATGGTTATAACTAAAATAGTTATTCAACCTTATTGTGCAGTAAAAGTGCTTCATAATCACTTTATACATTGTCCAGGAAAAAAAAAATCTTTCCAGTTAAAACTCTTCATTTGAATGGTCTGAATGAAAGTAGCAAATGAATTTATCTGAGGTTAAAAAAAAGTGTAAATTATTGAAATAATTAAAATTGCAATTTCTAGGCATTCCCATCTCCTGAATTTGAAACTATGATTGAGAGGGAGAGAGAGAGAGAGAGAGAGATACAAAAAGGCTTTCCTACAAGATTAGTAATAACAAGTATCATTTTATCTCCCAATGAATGCCAACAGATGAATACTAATGCACTTGGTAGATAAACACAATTAAATCCTTAAAAAATCTTTTCTCATAAATAAACATTCAAATGTTGTTGTATTTTCTCTCCCACCATCATATCATTGCTAATCTAAAACACAATCTTGAGTTTGCTTTTAGAAATGACTTTTCATATAGAGAAGTTAGTACTTTGCATTTAAACAAGCAATCTGGGGCGCCTGGGTGGCTCAGTGGTTAAGCTGCTGCCTTCAGCTCAGGTCATGATCTCAGGGTCCTGGGATCGAGCCCCGCATCGGGCTCTCTGCTCAGCAGGGAGCCTGCTTCCTCCTCTCTCTCTGCCTGCCTCTCTGCCTACTTGTGATTTCTCTCTGTCAAATAAATAAATAAAATCTTTAAAAAAAAAAATAAATAAATAAATAAAAAATAAACAAGCAATCTGACATAGTTTATAGCATTTAGTGTTTACTTTTATGGAGTTACTAAGGAACTTGAAAGCATGAATAGGGTGGAGTTGACTTAAGTTGCTTCTTTTCAATCAAGATTCTCAAGATTTCCATGAGCAAAGCCACGTAGAAGTGTGTACTTTACCACTGCAAGGATAAATATGGTATAAATATAATAATAGCTAAAGTTTCAGAAATGACTCTTCATGTTTAAAAAGTGAGTACTTTGCATGTTTTTATTAGAGAGAGAGCATGTGAACACATGATAGCGGAATTGGGGTAAGAGGCAGAGGAAGAGGGAGAAAGAATCCCAAGTGTGCTCCATGCCCAGCACAGAGCCTCCCCCAGGACTCAATCTCATGTAAAGAGTCAATTCCTAAAAAAAAAAAAAAAAAAAAAAGTCATTCCTTTAAGTTGATAATAGTGATGTTCTCTGTAAGTATAAAAAGTCAAAACCTCAACACCTATTCCTTGCCCTGCATCACATAAAACACACTCTAAACACTTTTCGAACTTTAAAAACTTGTATTCTTATAGATAATTCTTTTGCATATATGTATGTACACTAAATACTGCATAAATTGTATTATATAGCAATATGCTATATTAGCCAATGATATATCATAGAGAGTTAAGTCAATCCACAGAGATTTTTATTCTTCATTAACTTCAGAGTAATTCCATAGTATACATGCCCATCCATTTATGTTATCCTCTAGTGATGGATACTTAGGTTGACTTCAAGTTTTTGCAAGCACATATTGAACTGCAATAAGCATAGTGAATTTTGGTCTTCTGTTCATTTTCTTGCGTCCATGTGTATGTGCATGTGCAGAAATATTTATTTATTTGACAGACAGAGATCACAAGTAGGCAGAGAGGCAGGCAGAGAGAGAGGGGGAAGCAGGCTCCCCCATGAGCAGAGAGCCCGATGAGTGACTTGATCCCAGGACCCTGAGATCACGACCTGATCAGAAGGCAGAGGCTTTAACCCACTGAGCCACCCAGGCGTCGGGGATTTTCGATTTTTGACCTCTAATTTTATATTGTAAGTCTTTGCTAGGTATGAGTGAACTCTAACCACTTCAAACTTTTTTTTTTTTTTTCAGAGTATCATATGCTGAGTTCTCTAAATATTTTTTTTTAAGATTTTATTTATTTATTTGACACAGAGACAGTACAAGCAGGGGGATGAGCAGAGGGAGAAGGAGAAGCAGGTTCCCCACTAAGCAGGGAGCCTGACAAGGGGCTGGATTCCAGTACCCTGGGATCATGACTTGAGCTGAAGGAAGATGCCTAATTGACTGAGACATCCATGCGCCCCTAAGTTCTCTAATTTTAATAAAACTTTTTTTTCAGGTCCTGACCTAATTATCAGATAAATGAATTACACATAAATATATCCATACTTAATATTCCCCTTGAATACAGAGCTCTACTATCTTATTAGATGAATGATTACATTACCTTTAATGTTTTTAGTTTTTTCGAATTTCATTTTTCCTGTCACCCACAAAGGGAAATTTATTATTTTGGGGATTTGAATGTCAAAATTGAAATGAGGTCCTATCAGAAATGCTTGAATACTGGAGTTGAGGAAAGACTTTAAATTTGGTTCATTTCACTAGGAGCAGCAACCAAAAACAAACAAACAAAACAAAACATTATATTAGTCAATGTGAATTGTGTACTCATAATTTGCTAGTCACTGTGCTAAAGCATTTATTTGCATTGTGTTCATTTGTGTAATCCACACAACAATCCTATTCTTGTTCCCATATCATGAATGAGAAATGGAGGTAGGAATAGAAGTTAAACAGTTTGCTCAGGTGACAAAAGTAGTAAAGACAGAATATAGATTCAACCTAAGTCAGGCTGACTTCACTGTCGTGAGAAGTATACTACATTGTCAATCTGAGTGAGACTTTACCATGTTTATAGGCAAAATCTTTTAATTCATATTGCACCATATGTTATAAATGAGAAAAAAATTATATTCTTATTTCTAACATGCTATAGTCTTATAAATTAAATTATAAGTATCCATTTGGGGTTGTTATTTCTTTCTCTTTTGAACTCTTCAGAGCAATCCTAGTGGGCATTTACACTCATGATTGTGCATGAAGTAAAAGAAATTGTTACTGTTGATAAAATTTTAAATCCCTCACATTTACTTATTTCCTCTTCTATTAATAATAATTTCTTATTGGATGTAGTTCAGAAAATAGAGGAAAATTAAGTAAAACAAAAAAGAGATGATTTCACTATGCAGAAATAATAATTTTTATAATTTTAGTTTATAATTCTCCAAATACACTTTAGAAATAGTCATTTAAATATGATAATCAGAGTGGATGTTCTGATGTATGAGCTGCTTTTTTTTCACTTAAATGTTACAGCATCTTTTTAATGACATAAATATCCTTATACAACAAATTTTAATGAATGCACAGCTGAGTATGTCTTAAAACAACATTTTGGATGCCTTGGGAGCAATATCTGCATTACTGCTTCTATCAAAACACTGTCGATGAAATAGCTAATTTCATCACATCTGTGTCTGTGAAAACCTAGGGCTCATTTTTCTTGTACCTATGTGGACAAGAATTTTGAGGTAATTTTAATAACACACAAATACACACATATACACACAACATCTTTATGTCAAGGAGAAAATACTCAGGATGCAAGCATACAATTTAAATAAAGAATATCTGGATTTTCAAAATCAAGTTCAATTCTATTAGAAAATCATTATTTTCATAAAAAAATCCAGGGATGAGTCCTTCTAATATCAGCAGGTGATAATAATTTATGAGGAAATATAGAGATACTTCCTATAACTTGGATTTTGTGAAGAAGCTTATTGAAGCCAAAATACAAATTGATGCCTGGGAGACTTATTCTCTGTTTCATATACAAAAATTAACAGCTCTAAACATTTTAAGTTGTAAGATTCAACTTGTGTTGGATGTAGAAAATATTTCTCTTATATTATTATAGTTGATGAAGTTCAAAATAAAGAAATCTTTTAAATGTGTTCTTCTTTTTGTATCTGAATATGAACAAAACAGCATTTCTAACAGCCTTTATTCATACAGGATTCATGATTTGATTTCCTTGATTTGAAATGGATTATACTCCATTTTTAAAGAAATAAAGTATTACATGTCTTATGTTACTAGTCACAATATTGAACAGATACCATTTTTATCTATAAAATTATAATTATGTGGTGTTAAGGTAGTTGTTCTACATAAGAACTGGAGGATTCTAGGTTCTGATTACCATTCATATTCTACTGACACTCCATATGTAGAGAAAGAATGGGGGATTCATATTTAATTATATACTTTAAGGGCTCATCATATTTTCTTGGACTTTGCTTTTATAATGAAGAATTGTAAATAAACTAACTTGCACATATTGTTTGTATATCACCTGGTTAATTGTCCTAAACAAAACCAAAAAATAGCCCAAATGCATGACTACAATTTGTTAAGAAACATGTGGAAAATTTCTTTAGGATATAATTATACTTAATTTTTGTCCTTTGCCCATTTTTACATAAATTATTTCAAAACATCTTGACTAAACTGGTTGTTTCTTTATAGCACAAAAGAATGGGCAACATTCTACAACATAACTTTATTGTTTTGAATTTAGAGTGATTTCAAGAATCAAGTGTTCTTACCAGTAAATTACTGTAAGAAAATCCCTTCAGAATTGTTATGTTCAAAACAAAATCATCAACAATTTGCCCCAAATTTTCCAACAATTAATAATTTTATAACTAACATTTTTCATAGGAAAATAACTCATCTACATCCTAGCTATATATTTGCCAATTATTTTACTGCAGGAATCAAAAGGATATTAATTTGTTTCAAATGTACATGTTAAGAATAAAATCTCAATGAGATTGGCTATTTTTTGGAAAAAAGAGTTACATTTTCTTCCTTACTTTTAAAATTTTAAATTAAATTAGCCAACATATAATACATCATTAGTTTTCAATGTCGTGTTTAATGATTCATCTCCTGTGTTTGCAAACTTTGAACAACTGCTTAGCTATGATCTGTTTATTGGCATACAACTTCAAGGACTGTATTCTTTGGGAAAATTTTAGCCTTATCCACAAATTCATGCTTGGTTCACATCATTCTTTGTTTATACACAAAGGTTTTGTGTACTTTGGTTCATTAATTGGAAAACCATATGGACCTGACAGAAATCTACATCACATTTGCACTCCAGATTTTAATCAGATACTAGAACCATAAACTCTGTACTAATTCTTATCTAAAGCTTTCCTGCAGGGAACAATCATTTTGAAGAAGCTTCTGAGGTTTCATATGTATGATATAGTTTAACCACTACTCTGGATTACTTACACAATGGCCTACATTTGTCAGGCTCTGTTTTGGCCATTTTCAGAATTTCCTTAAAAGTTGGTTCTGCCATTGGTTTCAATCAGTGGCATTACAGAAAACATCCATACAAAAATCGTTACCATATTTAGATTAAATATGTTAACAAAGATATATGTCTACAAGATTATATCATGTTCCCTTTTGTCAGTATTCATTGGTCAGTTTTTTTTTTCTTATGTCTCTTTATAGAGTTTCACTTGAGAAGTTGAATTGGTTTCGTTTAACAAAACTTTTATTTCTGTTTTCTACTTTTTTTCTATTAGAAACTACTTTATCAATTATGTAATAACTCCTAGATGTTTATGTGATTAATTTCAAGGTAGTTATTTTTATATTTAATTTTTTTAAAAAGTAAAAAAGGTCTTCAAAACTTTATTCATTTTTTCTTCAGTCTCTGTAAAGAACACCTAAAAGTAATTTAATATTAAATAAAGTAAAATGAGATATAAGAAATTTCTGATGTATATTCTTTTGTCTTGTATGCTCATTTTTGCATTTATTTTTGTATAAATGATATAAAGTATATGAAGTTGTAATTGAGTTTATTGGTTATATAATTGTATTTAAATAGGTCATCTCAAAATAAGACAAATATAACTAATTTAAAATAAACGTGAAAGGGTTTTTTTAAATGCTCTATTACTGATACACACATAATTCTAATATTCCATTCTGTCATATACAAAAAAACCCAAACAACTGGTATCTGTAAAATGGTAGGGAAAAATTACCCATTCTTGATTTTACTATCTTAAACAGTCTGATAAATTAAATTTATACATTAAAGATCCTTTATGTATATAAATTATCCTTTGCTTTACATCAAGCAGATTTTAAAAATTTTAAATGTGCAATCACAGAAACATCAGAAAATAAGCATATCTTGTAGTGAAATCATCTTATGCTTCAAATGTCAAGCAATCTTCTTGTCAGGCAACCCTAGAAAGCTCCTGAAACTTGCAGTTTTCTTTAAATAAATTCAGAATAAAAATATCCATTCAAGTATTTTAAGGTGTAATGAATTTCATGTATCCTGGAACTAGTGAAGTAATGTCTGCTTTGTATGATGTTGTTGGGCAACACAGTGTATCAAAACAGCACATTTTCCAGCCAATAAAAACCTAAGGCTTTCTGCAAGAAACATTTTAGAAACAATTCTTTTGATTATTTTACATCACATTTTATAATAATTTGCCATCTTCAGCAGAGAACAATGAACATAATTTAAGCTTTTATGATGACTTGAATTCATAATTATGAACATCTAAATACAGTGTAATCAGGTAATGCCTTTGAATTTTTTATTAGGTGGTTGACATTCTGGAAGGCAGCTATGCTCACCACTATACCACCAACGCTAGGTGGTTGACATTCTGAAACTAGATTCAGACTTCTGTGCTTTTTTGGATTTTTGTTTGTTTGTTTGTGTAGTTTAAATTTAAGCCTTCTACTTTGTTTTAGCTGTTAAACTGAAGCTGTTTTCTGTTTTTAGTGAGTCTTTCTAATATGTTTCTAAAACACTGAGGTACTAGTTATCAATCTTATTACAGTTTCCTGTTAATTTAAAGCATAAATCTTGGGTGAATTTGTCAAACATGGCAAAGTTGTGTCAAGCACAGTAATATTTGGGCTCTCTGTTTATGGGAAATGTGAATGAGACAGGTAAGATGGGAAGATAAAATAAAGGTAAGATAAAATAAAATTTTATTACTATTTTATGTTCATTGTACTAATATATGTAGCTACCCATCTTTGGCATAGTAGATCACATATAATACCTTTGCCAGAACTAAAAACCAAAATGGACACACACATGCACATACTCTGACATGTCTGTTAGGGGATGTTAGGTGATTAAGAGTACATTTATTATGATGAGCACTGACTAAAATATAGAATTGCTGAGTCATTATATTATACACCTGAAACTAATATAACACAGTATGTTAACTATGCTCCAATAAACAAAAAAATGTGTCATGTCAGAAAGATTTTATGACTGTAGTGATAGACTTGTTGACTGAAGCAATGTCTCCAAAAGTAATTATTTTAGTAAATGTATTTCACCATATCTTTTCGTTGCCTATGAAATTAAGAATGATTTGTTGAGCATAGTATTATTTAAGCAAAATGATCATGAGTATTAAATATCTTGTATGACTTTTAGTTGCTTGTATTATGAGTCCAAAATCTTTAAAATTCCTTGTTATCAATACTGTTAAAAAATTTCTGGTCATATAATTTCTAAATATCTAGGGTTTTGTTTTTTTCTTTAATCTACAATACTTTCTTCAACACTTTTAAGTTTTTTTCAAATATTTAAAAATTTTAAGTTTACTTAATAACAAATTATGCAATGAAACAATTGCAACAGTAAATATAATGCTGAAATAAATAAATATATGTTCTTTTAAAGCTTATAGGAAATGGAATCCCAATGCTAAAATATATTTATTTATTTAGCATATAATATATTATTTGTTTCATGGGTACAAGTCTGTGATCCATCAGTCTTACACAATTCAAACCACTCGCCATAGCATATACCCTCCCCAATGTCTGTCACCCAGTTTCCCAATCCCTCCCACCCACCTCCACTCCAGCAACCTCAGTTTGTTTCCTGAGATTAAGAGTCTCTTATGGTTTGTCTCCCTCTCTGGTTTCATCTTGTTTCATTTTTCATTCTCTTCCCCTGTGATCCTCTGTCTTGTTTCTCAAATTCTTCATAACAGTAAGATCATATGACAATTGCATTTTCTGATTGACTTATTTATATTAGCATAATACCCTCTAGTTTCATCCACATCATTGTAAGTGGCAAGATTTCATGGGTTTATTTTTGATGGTTGCATAATATTCTGATATATATAAACCATATTTTCTTTATCATTTTATCTGTTGTTGGACATCTGTACTCTTTCCATAGTTTGGCTAATGTGGGCATTGCTGCTTTAATCATTGGGTTGCACATGCCCCTTTGGATCCCTACATTTATGTCTTTTGTGTAAATACCCAGTAGTGCAATTTCTTGGGCTTAGGGTAGCTCTGTATTCAACTTGTGGAGGAACCTCCATACTCTTTTCCAGAGCAGATGCACCAGCTCGCATTCCCACCAACAGTGTAGGAGGTTCCCCTTTCTCTGTATCTTTGCCAACACCTGTTGTTTTCTGACTTGTTAATTTTAGCCATTCTGACTGGTGTAAGGTGATATCTTACTGTGGTTTAGATTTGTATATTCCCTGATACAGAGTGATGAGCACTTTTCCATGTGTCTGTTGGGCATTTGGATGTCTTCTTTGCAGAAATACCTGTTCATGTCTTCTGCCTATTTCTTAATTGGATTATTTGTTCTTTGGGTGTTAAGCTTGATAAGTTCTTTATAGATTTTGGATACTAGCCCTTTATCTGATATGTCATTTGCAAATGTTTTGCATTCTGTCAGTTGTCCTTTTTTTTTTTTCTTTTGATTGTTTCCTTTGCTGTGCAAAAGCTTTTGATTTTAATGAAGTCCCAATAATTCATTTTGCCCTTGCTTCCCTTATCTTTGGGGATGTTTCTATAAAGAAGTTGCTAAGGCTGAGGTCAAAGAGGTCGCTGCCTGTGTTCTCTGCAAGGATTTTGATGGAGTCCTGTCTCACATTGAAGTCTTCATCAATTTTGAGTTTATTTTTGTGCATGGTGTAAGGAAATGATCATTTCATTCTTCTGCATATGGCTGTCCAATTTTCCCAACACCACTTGTTGAAGGGACTGGTTTTTTTCCATTGGATATTCTTTCCTGCTTTGTCGAAGATTAGTTGACCATAGAATTGAGAGTCCATTTCCCGGCTCTCTGTTTTGTTGCATTGATCTATGTGTCTGTTTTTGTGCTGGTACCATACTGTCTTGATGATTTCAGCTTTGTATTAGAGCTTGAAATCTGCAATTGTGATGCTACCAGCTTTGGTTTTCTTTTTCAATATTCCTCTGGCTATTTGTGGTCTTCTCTGATTCCATATAAATTTTAGGATCATTTTTCCTTTTTTCTGAAAAAAAGTTGATGGTATTTTGATAGGGATTTCATTAAATGTATAGATTGCTTTGGGTAGCATAGACATTTTCACAATATTTGTTCTTCCAATCCATGAGCATGAAACATTTTTCCATTTCTTTGTGTCTTCCTCAGTTTCTTTCATGAGTATCCTATAGTTTCATGAGTACCGATTCTTAGCCTCTTTGGTTAGATTTATTCCTAAGTATGTTATGGTTTTGGGTGCAATTGTAAATGGGATTGACTTCTTAATTTCTCTTTTTTCTGTCTTGTTGGTGTATAGAAATACAACTGATTTCTATGCACAGATTTTATATCTGACATTTTACTGAATTCCTGTATGAGTTCTAGCAGTTTTGGGATTGGAGTCTTTTGGGCTTTCCACATAAAGTATCATATCATCTGCAAAGAGTGAGAGTTTGACTTCTTCTTTGCTGATTCATATGCCTTTTATTTCTTTTTGTTGTCTGATTGCCAAGGCAAGGACTTCTAGTACTATGCTGAATAGCAGTAGTGATAGTGGACATCCCTGCAGTGTTCCTGACCTTAGGGGAAAAGCTCTCAGTTTTTCCCCATTGAGAATGATATTTGCTGTGGATTTTTCATAGATGGCTTTGATGGTATTGAGGAATTGCCCTCTATCCCTACACTATGAAAAATTTTGATCAAGAAAGTATCCCATGCTTTGTCAAATGTTTTTTTCAGCATCTACTGAAAGTATCGTATGGTTCTTGTTCTTTCTTTAGTTAATGTTATTGTATAACATTGATTGATATGCAGATGTTGAACCAACCTTGCAGCCCAGGAACAAATCCCACTTGATGGAGGTGAATAATCCTTTTAATGTATTATTGGATCCTATTGATTAGTATTATGGTGAGAATTTTTGAATCCATGTTCATCAGGGATATTGGTCTGTAATTCTCCTTTTTGATGGGGTCTTTGTCTGGAATTGGGATCAAGGTAAAGCTGATATCATAAAATAAGTTTGGGTTCTCCTTCCATTTCTATTTTTTGGAACAATTTCAGGAGAATGGGTATTAATTCTTTTTTAAATGTTTGGTAGAATTCTCTCCTGGGAAGCATCTGGCCCTGGCTCTTGTTTTTTGGGTGGTTTTTGATGACTGCTTCAATTTCCTTACTGGTTATGGGTCTGTTCAGATTTTCTATTTCTTCCCAGTTCAGTTTTGGTAGTTTATATATCTCTAGGAATGCATCCATTCCTTCCAGTTGTCTAATTTGTTAGTGTATAGTTGCACATAATATGTTCTTATAATTGTTTGTATTTCTTTTTGTTGCTTGTGATCTCTCCTCTTTTATTCATGATTTATTAATTTTTGATAAATTATGATAATTAATTTTTGATAAGTCTGACCAGAGTTTATCAATCTTACTAATTCTTTCAGAGAACCAGATCCTAGTTTGCTTGATCTGTTCTACTGTCCTTTTGGTCTTTATTTCATTGCTTTCATTACTTTCTGCTCTGATCTTTATTATTTCTCTTCTTTTGCTGGG
>NC_081571.1:61902672-61933914 GCF_022355385.1 Mustela nigripes
TTTAGCCTTTATTTGCTGTTCTTTCTACAGCTCTGTTAGGTGTAGGGTTAGGTTGTACATTTGAGATCTTTCTTGTTTCTTAAGAAAGGCTTGTATTCCTATATACCTTCCTTCTTTAGCCTTTATTTGCTGTTCTTTCTACAGCTCTGTTAGGTGTAGGGTTAGGTTGTACATTTGAGATCTTTCTTGTTTCTTAAGAAAGGCTTGTATTCCTATATACCTTCCTTCCTCTTAGGGCCACATTTGTTGGATCCCAAAGATTTTGATCACTTGTGTTTTCACTTTCATTTGTTTTCTACCCCCTTACATTAAATCCAGAGATGTCTTTGGGTCTAAAATGAATCTTTTACAGACAGCATATTGATGGGTCTCATCTTTTTTAATTTATTTATTTATTTATTTATTTATTTATTTATTTAAGCCATTCTGATACTCTGTGTCTTTTGATTGGGGCATTTAGCCCATTTATATTCTGGGTAATTATTGAAAGCTATGAATTTAGTGAGAGGATATTTCAGGTAACTGTTACTTATTTTTTGGATTTAAAAATGTGAAATGTTTTTATATAAACAGATGCAAGGTCATTGAATTATTTGCATTCCTTCTGAGTTGTATGCCAATTATCAAATGGAATAATTATCCCAATTTTGAACATAAGGTGAGAAGGTGGGCTGTACATTTTTTTTTAGTGTCACTGAGGGCACAATCTTCACAAAGATTATCAGGGAAGGTATGTAGTTTCTCTCACTGTTTACTGTGAATTAAAAGACTCAGATTTAGTGAAGTTACCTTGTTAATTTTAAGAATTTTTCACTAGTAATGCAAATTATTTTTCCCCAATGGTACAGACAACTCATAGCTAATGAATATATGGGGAATTTATCTGTTTTTTATCTAACATAGAATTATTATCCTAACATTTCTTTGTTAAATGCCCTATAAATCTATTAGCTTTTCAGTTCTTCCTTGAGTTGATCATAGAATATTGACAGTTTTCCCTTTAATTAATGATTTAAATAAATCCTTTAATACAAGTTATTATATTTGCTGACATTTTGAAAATTGTGCTTTAGCATCACCTATAACAAAAATATTTTTAATGATCTATAATCTTAAACCTCAGTTAAGATTTCCTTCAGTTTTGAAACAAAATTACAAAGGATTTATTATTTAGTTGATTTATCAGAAGTACGTCAAGAAGGATTTACTGACTAATACAAGGTTTTTACTCTATTCTATTTCTTAAATATGTTTTACTTATGGAATCAAAGTTAGATGAACATTAAATAAAAATAAAAATCTCATAAAGTTGGACATTTTATGTTTTAAGGTTTTATCAATTGGCTATGAACAAAGACTCATATATACATTTTGTAAATACATATCCTCACTTAATTGTTGAAAATAATTGACAGTTTAATTATACATTTTTGTGGATTAGTAAAATAGAGAAGCATCAAGGACAATACAATTAATCCTAATTAAATGCAGCTGGCTTTTTGAATTTCAAGACATTAAACCCAAGCTTGTATTTTTCCCTTCACAGTTACATAAATACTGCCCCCAACTACCCCTTGAGATTGCAGTATAAAACCTTAAATGGAAAATACCCACAACATCAACAGAAGAGGCATTTTTTTTTTAAGATTATTTATTTATTTATTTGACAGAGAGAGATCACAAGTAGGCAGAGAGGTAGGCAGAGAGAGGAGAGGAGGAAGCAGGCTCCCTGCTGAGCAGAGAGCCGATGCGGGACTCGATCCCAGGACCCTGAGATCATGACCTGAGCCGAAGGCAGCGGCTTAACCCACTGAGCCACCCAGGCGCCCCAACAGAAGAGGCATTTAAATGACACTAGAAAATATGATACTTTAAAATTTATATTAATGTGTTTGCTAAAGAATTTTGTTGCCAGAATTTATATCCTCCAGTTAGTTTGATATATGATAAGCAAATTTAAGGGATGAGTAAACCAGTAGAAATCTGGTTTCTACCAATAATAATCACTAGACCTGCAACAAAGAAAAATTATAAATTTTTCTAAAGAAAGAGTTAATAGGAATATTTTTTCCTATTGGTCTGAATTATTGCTTAAGAAAATATAAAACAATATCTTCCATAAATGTTATTATATTAAAAATACAAGCTTGATTTCTCAGAAGTGATATTTATTCCATCTTATTTTAAAATTATAGAAAGTATACAGCCAAGACACAGACTGTAATATGGATGAACTATATGACTAAACCTTTTAAAAATTATTGACAAAGATAAATATACAAAGAGCATATTAATATCCTGTTAGTATTTTTCCAGCATGATTTTTATAAATATTGAATATTCCATTTATATTTTAGATGGACATATAGATAGAAATAAAAATGAGAGAGAAAAAGAGAGAAAAGAAGAGATATGAAAACACAAAGCCTTGCTATGAGATTATGAATTAGAAAAAAAAATGTTGGGTTTTTTGGTATTTCTGTCTAACTGTATTTGCTTTACTCTCAAGAACAATATATTCTTTGGCAATAGTTGAGAATGGGAATCTGAATTCCTTAAATAAAAATTATCAACACTTAAATTTCCCAAATTGTGAATATACTTGAATTCATAACATTTCAACTATATTGACATACTCATTTATAACATGATTCTCCACTCTTACACTTCAGAAAAAGATATAAACTCTAACACAGACTAATGACCCCTTGATTAAAACAGAGTTTAGTTATACCAAGAGTCTGGATTACGTTTTTGTCTGGAACACCAAAGTATTTTTATAGTCAAGGATGGGGATGGAAATTCATCATACTAACATTTGGATTGTGGGAGAGATATATTTGCTTTCTAAGGTGGGAGAAATACGATTCCAATAAGTGATGGGAAGGAGAACCATTGTAATACTTTGGCCAAAGCCATTTCCTCAGGTATATCCATTTTCCAAAGAAGCTGAGTGTCTAAAAACTGATTTCCTTTAAAGTTTTAATATCTTCATACCTCTTTGTTTCTGTTTTCCTCAGCAGGCTGCACAAAAGAGTTGAAAACTTTGGCTGATAGCTTCAAATTTTGAGATGTCTTGTGTAAAGGGTAAAATTTCCCTTAAATATACTGGTCAATTTTTAAACTATTAAGAAACAGTCTGGGCCAATCTTGTGCCTCTATTCCTGCAACTGAGCATAGCCCACTCACTGAAAATCCTCACAAGTTCCTAACTCTGACAATTCTCTCTATTTTATTCTATACAACTAATATCATGCTCACCTGCAGCCCATAGGGCTTTACTTCATCCTGATACTTCCTTATTTATAGTTTTGGTTTTCTCCAGTTTTTCTTTTCTCCTTGTTGCTGTAGTTGAGACTTGTTTTTATTTGTTTATTTATTTATTTGACAGACAGAAATCACAAGTAGACAGAGAGGCAGGTGGGGACAGGGAGGGGGAGAAGCAGGCTCCCTGCTGAGCAGAGAGCCTGATGTGGGGCTCAATCCCAAGACACTGAGATCATGACCTGAGCCAAAGGCAGAAGGCTTAACCCACTGAGCCACCCAGGTGCCCCAAGACTTGGTTTTGTCTTGAAGATAGTTTTTCCTCCTGTAGCCCCCTTCAGTGAAGGGTATTCTCTTTTTACACTTATTTCAGAGCCTGAAGGTGGTATAGATATCCTACATTTTCCCCATTTTTGCGTCTTTTATGTTTCTCTTTACTTCTAATTAAAAAAAGTAATATTTTAAAACTCATGCCCCTCCCCTCCGACACACAATATTACTCTTTCCTTTCTTTGTGGACTATTGACCAGTTCTCTAATACATAGAATCTGGTGCTGATTTTACCATTTCCTTCTTCATAACTATTCTAAGTACCATTGTGAAGATAAGAACATCCACAGGTATATCTGTCCAACACCATGGGCTTTTATTTTTATTTATTTATTTTTTTTAAGATTTTATTTGTCAGAGACAGAGGGAGAGAGAGCAAGCGAGCACAGGCAGACAGAGAGGCAGGCAGAGGCAGAGGGAGAAGCAGGCTCTCCGCCGAGCAAGGAGCCCGATGTGGGACTCGATCCCAGGACCCTGGGATCATGACCTGAGCCGAAGGCAGCTGCTTAACCAACTGAGCCACCCAGGCGTCCCTGGGCTTTTATTTTTTAACTTCATGACTTCCAACAATTTTTCTCTCATCAATATTAATTACTCAGAATATTCTTCTTTTGGTATTATCACCAATAAGTATACCATCTCCAAAAATCTCAATTTCAAACATTCTAATCTGACCACTCACACCTTCTTGTACTGACCAATTTCCCTTGTCACTTCTACAGGTAGTCCCTTAATAATCTCATTTGGTTATCATGACTTAAATGACCATAGCTACTTAACATCTATTCTTGAGCATCAACTAGGCACCTCAAATTTAATATTCTCTTTGTACATATCGTATTTATCTCAGTTGCTGGCAACTTCACACTTTCAATTTTTTAGTTTAATTGACTTGGAATCATGCTTAAGACATCATCTACAAAACATATCTAGAATCTCTTCCTCACCCCTTCACTTATCATCCCAGACTGAGTCACAGTTGTTTATTTCCCAGAATACTGATCTCTCTGCATATATCTATATCTATATCTAAAGTTAATAAAAGATTAATTTAAAACTGGAAAAAAAATGTTAAACCTCTGTTTTACAATCATTCATTGACTACACATCTCACTCAATATTAGAGTAAAAGTGCAAATATCCCACGGTAATCTACCTGGTTTATCCTTCTTCCTCTTTTAATTCTGTTCTTTTGTCCTACTACTCTCCAAGATCATTTTATTTTTTTTTATTTTTTATTTTTTAATTTTTTATTTTTTATAAACATATATTTTTATCCCCAGGAGTACAGGTCTGTGAATCGCCAGGTTTACACACTTCACAGCACTCACCAAAGCACATACCCTCCCCAATGTCCATAACCCCACCCCCCTTCTCCCAACCTCCAAGATCATTTTATACTCTGCACACTGGACTTTTCACTGTTCCTCAGACACATTAGATCCCCTCCCACTGTAAGACTTATTCTTTATCCTTTCCCTTTACACACTGCTTTCCTGCCAGTTCTTGGCTTGATTTACTCCTCTCCTTTAGGTCTGTTGTTAATGTCACCAAAAGGTCAATCATATTCACACAATATAAAAGTACACCTCCTCCAGCCCTAGTGTGACTGATCCCCTTTATCTTGCTGTATTTGGCAATACTACTTGCCATTTTTTTTCATTTACTATATATTTTAATTACATGTTATTTGTATTGGCTATTACCGGTAAACAACATAAATCAATACAAGTAAAAGTTTTGTCTTTTTAAAATAATATATTTTACTTATATAAAAATGTGCTAAGTTAATGATAGGAGTTTTTTTTTTTTTAATGTTTTATTTATTTATTTGACAGAGATCACAAGTAGGCAGAGAGGCAGGCAGAGAGAGAGGAGGAAGCAGGCTCCCTGCTGAGCAGAGAGCCCGATGTGGGGCTCGATCCCAGGATGCCGGGATCATGACCTGAGCTGAAAGCAGAGGTTTTAATCCACTGAGCCACCCAGGCACCCCAAGAGTTTAATATTTGAAAAGAAATAAAAAGCTCAATTATCTTGTCCATAATTCACCTTTGGTTTTCTTGAGTTCCATGGATTTATATTCCATGGTAGTTTCACACCACCAATAAATGCACATCACTCCCTATCTTGACCAGGAACTCAAACTCTAGTAGATACCAACTGAGTTTCTCACTTGCATGTCTAAAATGGAATGTAAGCTTATCCAAAATAAGATCATTCTTAGCAAAGTAGCTTCTTATACTTGATTTCTCCCCTTATCTCAATTCCTCTTTGTTTTTATTAGCACTCTGCTGATCTGTATTCCATATACATTTAAATAATCTACTTCTATCATTATCCCTACCTCTGGAATTTAACCCATAACTTTTCTTGTCTGGGATACTGCAAGAACTTCCCTATGGTGTATTTCTACTTTCAACCTATTACATTTCATTTTCTACTTACCAGCCAAAGTAGTTTTTTAAAAACTATAATTCATAACATGACTGTTGTAAGAGATCATTGAGAAGACATGATCACCAGTTGACCCCCCCACCCCAAGCTGGACACGGGCAACTGGAGGTTTCCCTCCATTTCTCCTGGAAATGTGTGTTCTCCTTGCTTTCTCTGCTCCCAGAAGTTGCTCCAAGGACATGTCTTTAAAACAGAAATGTAATGTAATGGACTGGGTATGTGACTGAACCCCAGTTAAAGCCTCTATATGAACATTAAAGATTCTGGCCGGCAGGTGTGGAGATCAGCTTGTTTTTCACACCCTCTTAAGTAAGTTCCCCTGCTTATTAAATCTGCCACCTACCAATCTAGAGTGGTACTTCTTTCTTTGGTCTCTTTCTCCCCTCTCTCTAAGGGGGCCAGATTTCAGAATTCACCTGGAAACTCCTGAGGAGTTTACATAGTCACAATGGCACTTCTTAGCTTAAAATCATACAGTGACTCTTCTCTTCGGAAAAAAAAAAAAAAAAAAAAAAAAAAAAACAAACACAGATCTTTTCCGTAATCAGTCATACACTCCATCATGTGGCACTTTCCTACTCAGGTTCACAGTAACCCAGGCCATATTGCCTTCCTTCTAACTTTAAATGTGCCAGTATCATTTCATAAAGGGATTTATTTTTGCTGCTTATTCCAATTTTTCTTCTTTCTCACATAGTGACCTTTTCTCATCATTTAAATCACAACTGATACAACCTCAAAGTAGCTTTCTCTAACCACACCAGTTAAATAGCTATCTCCTGCTCCGTCTTTAATTTGCTAACTCTACTCACTAACATATTTCCTCCTTTATTTCCTTTAGTGACAATAGCACTATAAAATTATCTTTATTTACTTTTATTACATTTTAACCTCTTTATTGAGGTATGATTGACATGATTAAAGGAGATATTCATTTACTGTCTTACTCTGTCCAACCAGAATTTAAGACCCACATGATCAGAGATCTCCCCCATCATGCTTCCCATTATGTCCTTAGCATCAGCACATATTTGCCTATAGATGTTCCGTGAATATATGTTGAATAATAAATGAATAATAGGGGCCTTACCTCTTGCTCTAACACCATCATATACTATTCTCTCTTCCTCACCATACTCTAGTTTTTGAGGGTTCTTAGACCTTGGAAAGCATCAAGTTTTTTTTTTTTTTTTTTTAGCCTAAGAGATTTTGCACATCTTTGTGATTTCTCAGTGAAATAAAAATCTACAGCATTCATAAAGCATGGATAGGAGAAAGCTGATAGAAGTGAGAAAAGAAAGGGGAGATACAAAATGTGAATTTTTTTTTTTTTTTTAGATTTTATTTATTTGACAGAGAGAGATCACAAGTATCCAGGGAGGCAGGCAGAGAATGGGGGGTGGGGGGTGGGAAGCAGGCTCCCTGCTGAGTAAAGGGCCCGATGCAGGACTTGATCCCAGGACCCTGAGATCATGACTTGAGTCGAAGGCAGAGGTTTAGCCCACTGAGCCACCCAGGTTCCCCAAAATGTGAATCGTGAAGAGTGGGAGATCAAATAAACTAGGAACGTAAGGTCACTTTACCAAAAGGTTGGGGGCTTTCTTTTTCATCAGCATATAACATCCTGTATTTTCTCTTTGCAGTGTGATCACAGTTGCAATAAATTAATTTTTTTAATGATTTGCTTAATATTTTTTTACAACAGCAACAATGTGTTTTATTCATGGCTACTCATTTAGCCTAGCCTATGTTTATCTGCAGGAGCTGCTCAATTACCATTTGCTAAAAGAATGGAAATTTCAAACCACTTCAGACACAATCACTTCCGTAGTCATATTTCTTGCTATTGCTTTCCACACCTCAGTAAGACAGTTCCCTTTCTTTTTCTTAAACCCTCCTTTTCTTTTTGGTGCTCCGTTTTTCTTATTCAAAATATTCCTTCCCTGCATTTCCACAGGTGATGTTCTACTGCACTTCAAATCTCCCAGCCAGTGCCAATTTATTGAAGTCTGCATCGATTCCATAGTTATAATGAATTTCTCTCTATTCTTGCTTAAAGAAGTTCACTTTCAATCTGTTTGCACCTTAGCATGATCTCTATTTAGTTTTCATATGGCTGATTTTTTTCCAGGCAACAATTACGTTCGTTTATACTTACATATTTTTCGACCAGTCCAAAGGCCAATGAATAATTTATTAATCAAAAAAAGATCATATTGGAAATACATTACTCTGTTGTTTATTGCATAAACCTTATTTGACAATTATATGCATTTACTCAAACATTTTCTTCTTCCTATTTCATGGGCTAGATTTCATTTAAATATAGGTACAAATAATTAAGTGCTTACCAGATTATATATATCTTTTGAAAAATATCTTAGGTATTTCTATGATTATGTTTTATATCATGATATTGTGAATTCATTCAAAGTCAAAGAGACCAGTCATTTAGGCACATCTAAGAGAAGCTAATTCTGTGTATGTTAGAAGTTAGTGCAATGAATTAGCTGTTCAACAAGGGCCTTTATTCTGAATGGAAATGGATATCCCAGTCATACTCTCACTAGCAAGAATTTTTAATATACAACAAAGGGGTAAAATTCTCAAGCACAAATGCACACTAAGATAAGTCTGTAAACACCAGCCATGACAACAAAAGCCACGGATTTGTTAGCCTTATGAGGTAAACAGAAAGACCATAAGAGATTATTTCAAGGATGATTTGGCAAAAACCCTGAGGTTGTTGTTGAGACACCTGCAGCAAAATATAATGACTTATTTCTTACGTAGAAACAGATGACTGTGTTCATTTATGACCATTTCTTCCAAGCGATTCACCCAAAGTCATCAGGTTTTTTTTTTCCTCCCTACAAGGTAGTATCACATCAGAGTGACTGGATAATGTGTTTTCCAATTTAAAGAATTTCGTATGCTTACTTTGTCTTATATGTGTATTTTCATAGATACGTTAGCATGGTCTCTATTTATTTGACAGGTGGGGTAACAAAAAGTAGTAAATGGATTTAACTATAGTCCAAAAATTTCTGCCCTAGGGACACCCCTCCCCTTGCCCAAATAGCTGCCTAATACTTGCCCCTGCTGTTGTAGACAGCAAGTTCTCTTTGCCATCTGTGCCCAGGGACTCAGGGAGCGACACCAGCTTGATAGACCAACCTTTCAGATTTTGGTGAGTTAAATCAATTGCAGGAGACAATTGTATTTAGTATCAAATATTGCTTACTTCTTATATTTAAGAAGGATCAAAGACATCTTTCACTGGTTTCTGTTTCTTAATGCCTTAAAACTTCCAACCACTAGTGATTCAAAATTAAAAATGCACACTGATCTATAAATCAAGTATCTGCTCTAATACTATCCTGAAGAATGTACTTACATTAAGCAAATCTGGGAGCAATGTTCTCACGTGGCATAGAAGTTATGAGAGAGAAGATACTGAACATTATTACTTCATACTTTAGAGAGAAATTTAAAGTTTGAAATATACTTGACAGGTTGAAGAATTTAAAGATATAGAAGTAAAATGAAGGTGGAATTAATGTGATAGATTCATTTTGTGTAGAGAAGATTCAATCTCCACCATTACTGTATCAATTTTCAGGGTAAATGTAAGTCAAATTGAGTCTCTGGAGGTTCTTCCTCAGTAAAATGGAATAATTCTGTGTTTTTCCTTTGTTTGATAATAATTTGACTATACAGACTCTACTTTTAATGTTTTCAAGAAGTATGCACATAGTTCCTATTGGAAGCTTCTAATTACTAGTTCTACAAAGTTGCATTAACTGTTTTCGTAATGATAGACTATTTTTTTAAGCTTTTCAATAATTTCTTTGAAACTTTTAATGGTAATATAATCATCATTATTTGGAATCCTTATCCATCACTTCCATTTTATGATCATAAAAATTAGTACCATGTTTCATTTCTTTTAATATTTGAACTTAAATTAATAGATGTTAATCAAGATGTTTTTATATATCCTGCTGCTAGGGAAGAAAAGCTGATATTTCAGTGATTCATTACTAACAGGGACAGACTTGATTTTATGCCACTTCACAATTTACTGTGAACCTTTATTAGCATGGCTTATATTTAGTCTTTTTAACAATTGGCACAACTTGGCGATTGCTTTATGAAGCCAATTTAGCTGTACATTTATATGATAATGTAACATTTTAGTGTTTAGACATTTGCTGATGTGAGCATAACCAGAGAAAGATATTAAAATTGTATTTGTCACTATAATATATTTATTTTCCTTAATAAGGAAATAGCTATTACAAACCTCAAAAAAAATAAAAAATAAAAAACTCTACAAAAGATTTCATTTTGAAACCTTAGATTGAAAACATGGCTATAGATTAAGAAATATTTGGAGTGTCCTTTGCTAATAAAAACTACAATAAAACAGGTGAGGTTTGTTTGACTTTTATTTGGTGAATGGTTTATCCTTTTCTTATTCTTACTGTGTTTGTTTGCTATTCCCTAGCCTTTTATTTACCTCCACCTAGCTTATAATGAAATCTCATAATAATGGAATGTTACAAAAAGAAAAATATACTAAGTAAATCTTGGGTAATTTGAGATGTTATACAAACTTTGACCAACCTGCTTTGCTTCCAAAGAGACATTATTATTTTAAGGCACCATCTTCATTTCACAGGTATTATATTCAGTATAGTAGGAAAATGGAAATAGTAGGAAAATGGAAGTTCTTAATTTGTGTCACAGTATTCTAATAATATAAACATATTAATATAAATTAAGATTTGTGGATGAAATGGTTGAGGGAATTTTCTATTACAGACTCAGAAGCAAAAGAAATATTAGAAATTAAGACTAATACCAATTCTATGAACATATATAGTACACAGGGTGGTAATTGCAATTCCTGGGATATGTATAGGGTTTAGATAAGGCTAGATAAGGATTTAGGAATTTGATAAGGGAGTGTCCTTGAAATAGTAGAAGGAAGTCTGGATAGTAATTTAAAATATTTGTGTAATAAATTTAGTAAGTTGTAACTAATTACCTATGTCCTGAAAGTTCTTTTAGATATCTGGGTAAATGTTCCTAGAGGGCAAGACTCAGTTCTGGTTTCAGGCATGTGTCACATTTTCTTATTTACTCTGATTTCAAAAAGAGAATGGCCATGAGGCTTTCCAGATTATTCTTCACCAAGAGCTGTTAAGAGAGCCATAACGTATATGTGCAATTTTTTGAACAAGAAATTTAACCTGCTTGATCTTATTATTTGCTTATATTTTACTCAAAATATTCCTGTTTCTTCAAATATTCCTTTTAATTCACATTCTTTTCCAATAAAAGGGTAGAATATTATAAATTAATATTCTATAATTTATGTATAAATTAATACATAAGAATGCATCAAACTAATATATTATTATATTATCTATCAGGGCTAAAAAGAAAAGAAAGATGACATAGCATGGATAGGATGATATGGGATTATTTAGGAGCAGGAGTGGCTATGATTTGAGCTCAGGAAGGCTTGAATTTGAACATTTGTCCTTTCATTTTCAGACTGTTACCTATAATGGAGTTACTTAACTTTTCTTAGTTTCAATTCCGTAATTTTCAAAGTGGTATAATGCTTATTTGTGACAAAGGCATCTTAGCACCTTGTCACTGAATGAATAGACTAAAAAATTTGGATTAAAAAAAAAAACAATTGAGTATTATGGGAATACTGTTGAATTGAAAGAATGAAAACAAGCTGGGAACAAAAGAAAGAAGAAATTGAGAGTAATTCCCCAGAGCTGCGGTGAGAAAGAAGGTTAAAAAGAGGACAAAATGTAAAAATTCTAGAAAGGACTCCACTAACAAACCTCACTTCTGTTCATGGGCTTTATACTATTCATAAAACAAAGACAAAAGCCCAAACAGAATTGTATTCTTGCCCCCAAATAATGCCTAGTCTTCCCATTTAACGTTTGCAACGTTATGCTATGCCTGTTCTCTCAGTACCTTTGACTGAACTCTAATTATTAGTCTATTTTCATTGATAAAATATGGTATTATGCCACTTGCATTCTCTTTCTCTTTCCTTCTTTCCCTCTAAGTGATAATAATCCTAAAAGGAGAGCAGAGTAAAATAGGTTTCCATGGAATTTTGGAACATTTACACTGATAATCTGCTGGCTTTGTGACTGAAGTCTTCCTCTGAACCATCTACGGCTGTGACAGCTTAACCTGACCCTTTCAGCAGAGCAGTGTTCTTCCTGATCAAGCCCAACGTAGGTTTTGTTCCTGCGCCATGGGGAAGAGGCTGCTTTTACTGTTAGGTAGATAACAGATTTCAGAGTGCCTTTAAGTACTTGTTCTTTTAGATGTTTAATCCAATAGAACCGTTAATAAACAATGGAAACTTTTGAAACACTTGTTTTTTTCCTTGATCTCTATTTAGTTTTGCCAAATTGCTATTCATCTCTTTGATGTGGTATTTGTACCTTTGGGTCCTACAAACAAAGAAGAAACTTTTCAGGTCTTTCTTTTTGCTTTTCAGTAATGTTTATCCTCTCTAGTTGATTCTATGTCTTTGTTATTTCCCAGGTGATATTCTAAAGACTTAATTGTGTTTACTAAAGTTTGCATGTCTTATCATCTAAAGGAACATGACTTTCCTAGAGTTTTCATTAGCGACATGGCTTTTGCTTTGATTCTTCTTCTGGGTGTTCTTTTATCTTTATACTACCCTACACAGGTACCAGCTTATTTTCCTCTTAAGGATAAGTAGAATGAAATGTATTAATCCAGTGACTTCTATAGATTCAAGTTAGGACAATCATTCTCCAGTCAAAACACCCTCCTAATAATGTTATTAAAACAGAGTTGAGTGATCTTCATTTTTTACTCAGTATTTTTTCTTTTTCATATTCTATGAAAACAATAGATCGCCAAAGAAAGCCAAGGGTTTTTATACAGCATCAAAACCATTTATAAATGAGTTTCCACAATATTTTACCTTTAATTAACATGATTTAAGCTTGATGATCAGTAATTTTAAGTGATAAATGTATCTACCCTTTATAAAAATGTCTGTATCTTTAGAACCAGAATACTTCCAAGACTACATAGAAAATGTTAACATATTTAACATTTGTCCTGGCTCTAGAGATCACAAATTTCCTATTATTGATGGAATTTTGTGCATAACACTTAGAAAAAAAATATGAACATAAATTTTAAAGCCATTCTGCTTTGTAATTACTATTCAGGAGCTTAAATTGTGGGGAGAAGGAATTGTTAAGAGACCAAAATATTGCTAGGGAGGTATCATTACCCCACCACCACGTTCTTCATCGCCAAGGATTTGAAAAGTTGATTTAGAAAATGGAAGAAATGATTATTCAGTAATGATCCTGAGACACAATGTTTCAAAATGAATTAACTTCATGACCTTGAGTGAAGGCTAAAATGAGTGTAACCTCAGCAGATCGTGAGACATTTGTTAGAACCGAATGTGACATCCAACCATTATTAAATATTTAGAAGTTTCCTACTCTATGTCAAGCCCTGGGGCTAGCTATATAGGATTGAATGGATAAACAATGTTATTGAAGACAAACGCTACAGGAAATATATATTAAAGCTAAATATAATTTTTAGATGTTCTACTTCAAGCCTGACCAATTAAATTATTTAATAATAGAAACAGGGAGCTTCTCCAACTTTATACCTCTTTTTTCTTGTACTGAAAAATGTATATGTATACTCGATAATTACAGTTTACCTTTCAGGTTGTATATCTACATTTAGTTTGTGCTCTTTCAAATGGAAATGGCATCTTTTTTTCAGGAGTTACATACATCAATGTGTCTGATGCAGTGTGGTTTAAAGTTTTCTTCTTTTATAGACAGTTAAAATAGTGGAAACGATGCCAATAAAAATAGGATCCAAGGCAAGAGTTTAAAATCACACTGAATCTTCCTAAAAAAAAATCTCTTAACAAAGCACAAAGTCTTTTCCTCTGGAAGTTGATAGGCAAATACTGAGCCCAGAATCAATTATAGTTCTAAGGAAAAATACTTTCTCACTACCTTTTATTTTTACAGTAAAATCCTGCAAATATATGGCTTTAAAACGGAGAGTAATAAAAATTTTTTTTAAAATAAAATATTTTTGAAGCAATTTCATGTTTACAGAAAAATCAAGCAGAAAAAACGAGGAGTTACCAAATCCCTCCCTCTCTTTCCCCACAAAATTTGCCCTATTATTAACATCTTTCAGTAATGTGGCATATTTGTTACAGTTGATGAATGAATATCGATATATTGTTTTAATTAAAATCTGTAGCTTATATTAGGATTCACTTTTTGTGTTGTGCAACTTCCTGGTTTGGCTAATGCATTGTCATGTATCCATTATTACAGTGAAATACAGAATGATTTCACTGTGTTATTGATTCCTTCTCCTGATCTATTGATGACCACTGATGTTTTTACTGTCATAGTCTTGCCTTTCCTGCAATGTCATATAGTTGGAATCATACATGTAGTAATATGTGGTCTTTTCAGACTGGCTTCTTTCACTCAAGAATATGCATTTAAGCTTCCTCCATGTCTTTTTTTTGTGTGTGTGTGATTTGCTAGTTCATTATTTTCTTTATTGCTGGATAATATTCCACTGTATGCACATACCACAGTTTGTTTATCCATTCACCTATTTAAGAATATTTGGTAGTTTCTAATTTTTGTCAACCCAGAGATGGAGAGAGTTGATCCCTCCTGCTTTATGCCTCTTGCAATGAAGAATATGTGCTTAAGATAATATCGTTATATTTTAAGTTTTTATCTGTCATTTTGTTTGGGTTCTTTCAGATGGAAAAAGCATTTACATTTGTTCAGAAGCTGTATCTGTGTGTATTGTGAGTAGAGCTGCTTTTTAAAACATTTATGTGCAGATTTTTGTGTGGACATAAATTGTCCTTTCATTTGAATAAATATCAAGGAGCATGATTGCTGGATCAAATCGTAAACTTATGTTTAGTTTTATATGAAAGTGCCACATTGACTCTACCATCTTTCCTTCCCATCTGCAATGGACAAGAATTGTTACTGTTACACTTATGTTAGTGTTGAGATTTTAGCCATTCTTATAGATTTACACTGGTAACTCAATGTTGTTTTAATTAGCTATTTCCTAATCATATCAGACACTGAATATTTTTTCATATCTTATTGTCATCTATATATCTTCTTTGGTGAGTTGTTTATTTAGGATTTTACTCAGTTTTAATTGTTTATTTTTTTATTTTTCAGCTTTAAGATTTGCTTGTGCATTTTGAACACTTGTTCTTTATCTGATATGTGTTTTGCAAAGATTTTCTCCCAGTCTGTGGTTTCACTTTTCATTCTCTTAACAGGTGTCTTCTACAGAACAGAAGATCTTAAATTTTTTTTTTTAAAGATTTTATTTATTTATTTATTTGACAGAGAGAAATCACAAGTAGATGGAGAGACAGGCAGAGAGAGAGAGGGAAGCAGGCTCTCTGCTGAGCAGAGAGCCTGATGCAGGACCCGATCCCAGGACCCTGAGATCATGACCTGAGCCGAAGGCAACGGCTTAAACCACTGAGCCACCCAGGCGCCCCGAAGATCTAAATTTTAATGAAGTTCAACTTAACAATTTATTTTCTTTCATGAATTGTGCATCACCAAATCCAAAATCACTGAAATTTTCTTCTACATTATCTTCTGGAAGTTTTATAGTTTTGTTTTCACATTTATGCCCATGATATGTTTATAGATCATTTTTCTGAAAAGTTGAAAGTCTGTGTTTTGAGATATTATTTCACATTTGGATGTCTCCTTATTCCAAGACCATTTGTTGAAAAGATTATTCTTTCTTCATAAAGTTTCCTTTGCTTCTCTGTCAAAGATCAATTGATCATATTTGGGGTGGATCTATTTAGGGCTCTATATTTTCTTCCATTTATCTATTTGTTCATTCTTTCCCCAGTAGCACACTGTCTTGATTATTGTAAGTTTATATTAAGACTTGAAGTCAGGTAGTATTCAGTCCCTGCTACTTTAATTTTATCATTATTTATTTCTTTAATATTTTGTGGCTATTTTGGATCTTTTGATTTTCTCTATACCTTAAGATCAGTTAATAACCCACAATTAACATGTTGGATTGTTATAAGGGTTGCATTGGATCTATAGATCAGGTATGGAATAACCGTGATTTTCCTAACCGTGAACTTGAACCAGCTCTACATTTATTTAGATCTTTGATTTCTTTCATCAGAATTTTTCATTTTTCTAATAGTAGACGCATATATTTTGTTAAACTTATACTTAGGTCTTTTTTTCTTTTCCTTCCTTCCTTTATTTTCCTTCTGCCTTTTTTTTTTTTTTTTTTTTTGGTGCTAATGTAAATGACGTTCTGTCTTTAAAATTCTTATTCTTCATTGCTTATGTATCTTTATACATGGATATCCTTATACATGGATATCAGTTTTCATATATCATCCTTATAACCTGAAAACTTGTTATGATTGCTATCTAGTTCTAGGAGGGTTCTTTTGCTTGCTTATTTTCATTTTTGCTTTCCCTTATTTGGGATTTTCTAAATAAGTCATCATACAGACTGTGAACAAAGAAGTTTTGTTAATTCTTTCTAGTTCTTTACCATTAAGGGGGATGTGAGCTATAGGTTTTTAGTTATTCCTTATGAAGGTGAGAATGTTCCCCCTTCCTAGTTTTTTAAGAGTATTTATTATGAATGGATATATATTTTGTCAAATGCTTTTTTGTACCTATTGATTTGGCCATTTATGTTTTTCTTCTTTGTCTATTGATGTACTGCGTTATCTTAAGTGATATCTGAATGTTTATAAGGTGTTCATTCTTGAAAAAAATCCCACTTGAGAGAATTTTTTTATAAGGTAACAAACCATTATTTCTCCATTTTATTGTTAGCTTGTTAATTTTTGATATTTAAAATGTGTTAAATTTCAGCTACCAAATAAACTTATATGTACACATATGTATATCCTCTCAAAAAAGAATTATCATACTGCTAAATGAAAAGGAAGTAACTAGAAGTTAATCTGTCATAATGTTAAGTTCTGGGGCAAAGTTTCCATATTGCCTTTTTTTTTTTTCCAAAAACTTATTTTTTTCAATGCTGAAAAGACTTTAAAGAGTTACAGATGTAGTGGTTCTTTGAAAGTGAAAGTTGAAAGTAATAGAGTAAGTATATCACTGTCTTATGAGAATACCCTATTTCCTTATGTTAAGAAGTGATTACAAAAAGGAAGAACTTGGGAGGCCTCCTGGGATGTGATGCTACATGCTTTCCTTCCTGCTTCTTATTTGTCAGTCATTTATTGGCCTTTGTGCTTCACTCTTTTGAAATTGTGCTCTCTCTCTGCACTGCTTGTAATCACAGAAGAGCTGACATCTAAGTGAATAACTAGTTTCTCTTCCAGGTGATTAATGAAAAGCCGTAAATCCTCTTAGCCACTGATGAATAGTAACAGATGCTTCACATCTTGTGGCATCAAGAGTATTAGAGCAGACCGCTAGCTCAAAGAAACTGGACCATTAAATACATATGCCTGCAGCCGGAAGCATGCATTATAATATTTATGGATCCTAAAGAGATGCCTGACTGTGAGATATATATTGTTACTCTACAGTGGTTTTGTATTGCTGAAATGCCTTTGAAGACATTTGCATTGGAAAGATCAGTAAGAATAAACATACCCCCCCCTTTTTTTTTCCTGGAGGTGTGAGACACTTAATTCAAGTGGTTGTGTACAGCAGCATAACACCTCAGATCAACATGGAAACAAACACCCTGTAGATGAGGTGATGCATAACTAGATGGGATTTTTTGGAGGTTCAACAGCCGACCATAACTGTTGTGATTGCTGTGGTCATATTCAGACTGTTTTTAGGAAGAAATGAAGTCAGTCTGAATTTTTGCTTCCTGAAATATTGAGTGAGAAGAAAAAATAAAAAAGAATCTAGCCAGCAAGCCTGGGTAGGAAAACTGACAATCTCATTAACTATTATCATTATACTGTACGTGCCAGATAACTATGTCTAAGCCAATTAGAAGATATTAATCTACCCTTAGGTTCAATTGATAGCTATCCTGAGTGAGTTAGGAAGTACCATGTGCTGTAACTTTCCACAGGCATATCTAATAGTCCAGTATGTGAAAGCATTTAGTTGTGTATAATACAAAGCATGGACCCTTTTCACTACTTTGTATTATCAAGTTCAGTTATATGGATCATGGTTGATAATACATGATTTTAAGTCCTTTGATAGTGGCAAGTATTGAGGATATTTTCTTTTTTGCAAAGAGAAAGTGAAAATGTTTTATTTACAACTTTGAAGCTAAATCTGGGTAGGTTGTGGAAAGTAGAATGAATTACTGAGAAAGTAAGATGATATGAGTACAAATAAATATGAATAAAAAATAACTACAAATAAACCTGTTTATTATGTGTTTATAGATATGTTAAAATCATTATGCTCAGGCTAAAATAATTCTCAATATCAATTTTATAAGTTAGCTTTCGTAGACTACATTTCAAAATTTATAAAATTATATCATGAATTGCATTTGGATGTAACTATTACTACCAAATGATCTGGGACTGTGGTGACTCACACTGATCATTACTTCTTCATCTGGACACCCTTCTACATTCTATTCCCACATTACATAGGGCTGACTTGCATAATTAGTAGGGTGTTGAGGAAATAACAAGATGTGCTTGCCAAGGCTAGATTATAAAAGACACTGTGGTTTACACCTTTCTGTCTGGGGTGAGTTGTTCTGGAGTAGCCAGCTGCTGCCATGGCATGAGGACCCTTTGATATTGCCATAGAGAGATCACACTGCAAAGAACTGAGGCCTCCTGCTAAAACCCAGAAGGGTGAGCTATGTAGAAAGCCGATCGTCCAGTCACAGATAGAACTTCTAAGTGTCCTTACTTGGAGTATAGCCTGATGAGAGACCCTGAGCCAGAGCTGCTTTTGAATTCCTGACCCACAAAAACAAGGAGTAATGCCTACTTATCTATTTTTTAATACCTACTTAGCTTTATAGCAGGCTCCCTGCTGAGCAAAGAGTCCTATGCGGGGCTTGATCCTAGGACCTTGGGACCTATATACCTATCTGACTGTGTCACCGAGGTGCCCCGTACTTACCTTTTTAAGCTTCTAATTTTTCAGATAACTTATTGAGCAACAGTGGAAAACTAACACATTCAGCAAATAGTGGCATGAAAATGATAGTAGAACTGGGACTTAGGACTTACTCTCTATTGCATGTAAGCTAGCTAATTATTATTTTATTAAATTGTGTTAATATTTTTCTAAAATTTATATGCTGACTACATTTCTAGGATAATTGGAAGAGGATTTAGAACATGCCAAGTGCTTAATCATAAAATCTACATTACTTAGAATGGCATAACATTTGGGCTCAGCTCACTTAACACTACTTTTTGTTGCTCACAAGTTTCTTCTTCTTCTTCTTCTTTTGTTGTTCACAATTTTCTTTCTAAGATAGCCTTATTTTCCCACCATGTGATAAAATATCATTTTATTCTTTTAGAGGAAACTGTATGGCTATTTATTCATTGAATTTTTTTGCTATCTTTTCGTGATAAAATTAATACTTTTTTCTTTCCCCCAAAAAACATTCTTATACTGTTTTTTTCTTTGTAATTCCATTCCTATTTAACTGTTCATTAAGAATACTTATCAAGACAAGAGATCACTATTACCCGTATACTATAGAATCTAGCTTAGGACTGACAGTCGATGAGCATTGATAATAATAATAATAGGTGCTGCCTATTAAGCTCTACACAGCAGAGATGTTGTTAAGTACTTATATACATTACTCATTATAAACTCATGATAGCCTCTTACTCAACAGTGAGCATGGTTATTATTCCTGATTTAGAGATAAGGGAACTGAAGATTCTAACTAGCAAACCATTGCCCAGAATTATTCAACCAGTATATAGGAAACATGAGTTCATCTTGGTTATAAATTATGTTCCAAAGCTAGTTTTCCAAAACTATGAAAATTAGGGATTTAAATTTTTTTTTTAAATTTTAGATTTTTATTTTAGAAAACAAGAGTTGTTGCTTCCTGCATCTCTTTTTTTTTAATTTTTTATTTTTTATAAACATATATTTTTATCCCCAGGGGTACAGGTTTGTGAATCACCAGGTTTACACACTTCACAGCACTCACCAAAGAACATACCCTCCCCAATGTCCATAAATTATTTTATATTTTGGAATTTGGACATCACTTTTTGCCAGATTTCTATGTCTAATGAAAACCATTTCCTGAAAATTTCATTTGTCCATTCATTCTACACACATTCATCCAATGTCTATTATGTGCCATAGCATGTGTTGGCTTTTGGAAATAAAATAGTGAGCAAAAAAAGACATGAACTAACTCTGTGGAGCTCATAGTTTTCTGGGGAGAAAGACTTTAATCAAGAAATGCATGAATACGTATAAATCCATTAAGTGTGGTAAGTGTTTGGCAAGGGTATATAATGTTAAGTGAGTCTATACACCCAATAATTTTTCCAGGATGGAACATCAGGCAAGGTTGAGCTTAGAACTAACATATGAGTTCACATTATCAGCTCAAAGAAAAGAGTCATTCCTGGCAGAGATATCATCATGTGTAAAATGTCTGAGGGTTATAGATCAAGACTTCTGGTCATACTGGAGAAGGAAGAGGGGTTTTGTTCAGTTTAATTCATTACATCTTAAAAAAAAAAAAAAAAGTAAAATAATTAACCTTTGGAACCACAGTTGTCAAAGGAAATTTTTGAAAAGGTCATTGTAAATGTTGTGTAGAAACAAGAGTGATATAAATGAAGCAGTCAGAAGGCCAATGTCATGTTACAAAAAAAGAGCTAAGAAAACAACAGAAATAACATATTTTGAAAAAAATGTCTAACTTCAGAAAGTTCTCCTTGAGGTTATTTAACAGATTGTAGAAGACTGCTAAAAGTTATTTGCTTTTATAGAATCATAGTGTTGAAATCAAAAGACAAATATATTTATTTAATTATTGAAGTGTTTCATTTTAAGGGCTATAACAAGTTTTAAAAATTTAAAGAAACTTTTTGCAATTATTTTTAATCCTTTTGAATTTTTGAATGTGCTGTTTTATTTTATTCTATTTTATTTTTTATTGTATTTTATTGTATTGTATTTTCAAGTTTTCATTTAAATCCAGTTAGTTAACATACAGTGTAATATTAGTTACAAGTGTAGAATTTAGCGATTCACCATTAACATACAATACCCAATGCTCCTCACGACAAGGGTCCTTAATACCCACCATCCATGCAGCGCATCCTCCAGCCCACCTCTCCTCCAGCAACTGTCAGTTTATTCTCTGTCATTAAGAGTCTGTTTTCTTGTTTGCCTCTCCCTTTTTTGTACCCTATGTTTATGTTTTGTTTCTTAAATTCCACCTATGAGTGAAGTCATATGGTATTTGTCTTTCTCTGGTTGACTTATTTTGCTTATTATACTCTGTAGCTCCATCCACGATATTGCAAATGGCAAGATTTCATTCCTTTTTTATGGCTGAGTGATTCTGTTTTATATATACATACTATATTTTCTGTATCCATTCATCAGTTGATGGACATTTGGGCTCTTTCCATAATTTGATAATGCTGCTATGAACATCAGAGAAAATAGACTTGCTTGCTTGCTTGCTTTCTTGCTTTCTTTAGGCTCCACATCCAATGTGGGGCTTGAACTCATGATCCCAAGATCAAGAGTCACATGTTCTCAAAAGAGCCAGCCAGGCACCCCAGTTTTTTGCAATTATTTTAAAGGCATATATTTTAGAGTTTTTAATTGAGAAATTAAAAATTATAGTGATATGCTGTGGTGGGTGCTATGAAATATGTAAGACTGATGAATCACAGACCTGTACCCCTGAAAAAAATAATACATTACATGTTAATTAATAAAAATAGAATAAAATATAATAAATAAAAAATAAATACAATAAACAAAAGTTATACTGATCTGTATATCCAATGAAATCATAAGTAATTTGGAAATATCACTAAATTGTATTTTAATAGTTTTGGAAATATCACTAAATTATATTTAATAGTTTTATTAATGGGTCCCAGAATCACAGGATATTGACCTATTCAAATCATAACGGATCACTTATATTTAAAGCCTCTTATTGTGCTGCTGGGGCTAGATATGAATTGTCAGTTCAGTTAGCAAGAAAACTAGAAGCCATTTAAAACCCAGAACATGAAATTTATATCAACTTAGAATTAAGTCAAATAAATCTTGAAAATAGACCTCCTATGAGAAGAACACAATTCACAAAATAGAAGCTGCTGCTACAAAAATTTAATTTAAAATTCAGAAGGTATCGCTGCTTCTCTTCATGGCTATTACCACCCTTCAAGAGTGGTAATGATACCCCAAGATCCATGTCAGCTCTATTAAATCATGATGATATAATGAATGTGGGTAACTTCAATTTATAATATTAGGAGTTTTCAGTGGATGTGTGCTTTTATTATGGGATTTTAAATAAAGAATTGAAATAACTTCAGTAGGGACAGTAATCAATTGCAGAAAAAAAGCATTATGCTCAGTGAATACAAAATAATAATCATAATATTTATTCAGGACAACACTTCCTAGCATTTGTCTACATTTGCTGACTGGAGCATTTAAAAAACAATCTTCAAATACATATTCTAATCCAGGTAAATTTTCAAGGTTGTTTTGTTTTGTTTTTGTTTTTGTTTTTTTCCTGAGAACATATGATATTTACTTAGATTGTTTCTCTAAATAACCAGGTGGTTACTTAAAAACTTGATTGAAAAAGTGTCAAATAAAACAAAACCAAACAAAGTTCAGTTTGCAAAGGAAAGTTTGTTGATTAAAGATATGTTTCAAGTGTCTACTATAATTTATCATTTAGAAATATGCAAAATATTTGACCCAGGTAGAAAATTAAAATATTCCAAAGTATTCTACAAGAAAATTCATCATAAAAATGATAACTTAAAGTTAAGGCTTTACACACTAAGGAGACAAATTATAGTAAATTCAATAAAGATATATTAAAATCTCCTTATATCATTGTTTTTAGAACTTTAATGTTCTTACAATACAAAACAACTACATAATAAAGCAAGAAAAAAGATATTATACTTTAATATATTTCATAATTCAATAGCAAGCTTATTCAGTATGACAATATTTTATAATATTGTATAGTTTAGTATATTTGTATGTATAATTTAGAATACAATAAGTTAATTACATTTTATATCTAAAGCTTAACTCTTTGTGGCTTTTTTTTTAATCAAAAGTACTGCTTACTTCTTGTAGATAATTGGAAAAAGTCTTTATTTTTCAGTTTTCTCAGTTTTTTTCCCATACATTGTTATTGCTCAGCTTCTGTTTCCAAAATATCTTATCAATAATTTTATGACCTGTCACTAGTACCAATCTCAACATATTAGTAAATAGTGGTTTTAACAATGTCTGAAATTATTTTTCATGTTTCTTATGTTTCACATTTTTCTGCAGAGGGCAGGTGTGTCAATAGCAATTACAGAAAACCAAATTACAGCATAAAACTCTTTAAACTGCCTTTTTTTCCATTGACATCTTTTTTTACTTTGTCAAATCTGAATCAAATATTAAAGAAGAGCTTCAGTTATACTACCTCTCTCTCTCTTTTTTTTCCTGGATTTCATTTGTTTATTTGATAGAGAGAAAGAAAGTGCTTGAGAGAACACAAGCAGGGGGAGCTGCAGAGGGAGAGGAGCAGCAGGCTTCCTGCTGGGCAGGGGCCCAATGGGGAGCTGGATACCAGAATCCTAGAATCATGGGATCATGACCTGAGCCAAAGGCCGAGGTTTAACCAAATGAGCCACCCCAGGCATCCCTGTTCTACTGTCATAAGATTTTTGCTTCTTTGCTCTATATCCTTAGATTCTTTTGTAATCCCTCCAAAGTAGTTTATAAATAAAACTCAATCATGGATATAGCTAGCACCCTCAAAAAGAATAGAATGAGTACATATTTACTTCCCTGCTATGGCCTTTAGCAATCTGTAATAATCTGAATATAATATAATAATAAATCAGAAACTTTAGTGGCATAAACATGAGAAAATAGATGCTAAAATATGTGATCAGAATATAATAGATTTGTTCAATTTATTTAACAACCAATCTATTGCAACACACACTATCCCTAATAAATCCCTAATAAATTGACCAAATGGATAATTCTGTTTTAAATTGCAAGACAGTTAAGTGACCATCCTCACACAGTATTTAGGTTTAGAGAAAAAATAATTCAATTATAGGTAACTATAGCTTCTACTATTGCCTTAAATCACTATCACCATGGTATTGAAATTTCTTATGGCTGCACTATTTCTCACCAACAGTGCAAAAGTGTTCCAATTTCTCAACATCTTCATTATACTTCTTTTTTTTTTTTTGAATGATTTAATTTTTTATTTTTTATAAACATATATTTTTATCCCCAGGGGTACAGGTCTGTGAAGGGGGTGGGATTCTTTTTTTTTTATAAACATATATTTTTATTCCCAGGGGTACAGGTCTGTGAATCACCCGGTTTACACACTTCACAGCACTCACTAAAGCACATACCCTCCCCAATGTCCATAATCCCACCCCCTTCTCCCAACCCCCCTCCCCCCAGCAACCCTCAGTTTGTTTTGTGAGATTAAGAGTCACTTATGGTTTGTCTCCCTCCCAATTCCATCTTGTTTCATTATACTTCTAAATTTTTTTTTCTAATACCTATACTAAGAAGTTTGAGGTGATACTTCATTGTGGTTTGTGATTTTGCATTTCCATGATGATTACTGAAGTGGAGTACCTATTTATGGATGCTGGCCACATGTATGTTTCTTTGGTGAAATGTCTACCCAAGTACTTAGCTCATTTTCATTTATTTATTTATTTATTTGAGAGACAGAGAGAGAAGCAAACCCCCGCTGAGCTGGGAACTCAAGGCAGGACTGCATCCTGGGACTCTGGGATCATGACTTGAGTAGACGACAGTCACTTAACCAACTGAGCCACCCAGGCACCCCTTATTTGTAATTGGATTATTAACTGTTTTGTTACTGGGTTGTAGGAGTTTCTTATAAATTTTTAAAAAATTAACCACTTATCAGATGTATGTTTGCAAATATTTTCTCCCATTTCATAGATTGCCTTTCATTCTCTTGATTTTTTGCCCTTTGCTTTGTAGAAGCTTATTAGTTTGTTGGAAATCCACTTGTCTATTTATTGTTCAGTTACCTGTGTTTTTGGTGTCATTTACCTATAATATCATTTCTAAGACTAATGTCATATAGCTTTTCTCCTATGTGTTCTTCTAGAAGTATTTACAGTCCAAGGACTTTATGCTAATGTCTTTAATCCATTATGAGTTGATTTTCTTGTATGAGATAAGATAAGATAAGGATCAATTTAATTCTTTTGCATGTGGATATCCAGGTTTCCCACTATTATACTCAGGTTCCTCAAATGAATTAAACTACCATATGGTTCAACAATCCAACTTCTTCTTCTTTTTTTTCTTAAGATTTTATTTATTTATTTATTTACTTGTTGGAGAGAGGAGAAAGAGTGAGAGAGCACAAGCAGACAGAGGCAGAGAGAGAAGCAGGCTCCCTGCCCAGCAAGGATCCCCATGTGGGACTCGATCCCAGGAGTCTGGGATCATGACCCAAGCCAAAGGCAGCTGCCTAACTGACTGAGCCACCCAGGCATTCCTCAACAATCCAACTTCTGAGTATTTATTCAAAAGAATTAAAATCAAGAACTTTAAGCAATATTAGCACTCCCAGGTACATTGCAGTACTATCCATAATCATCAAGATGTAGAAACAACTTAATTGTTTATGAAAGATGAATGGATAAAGAAAATGTGATCTAGACACACAATGAAATTACTCAGCCTTAAAAAATAAGGAAATCCTGCAGTATACTGCAACATAGGTGAACTTTGAAGATAGTGCAACAATCCAGTCACAGAAGGAAAAATCTTATTGATTCCATTTAAAGGAGGTATCTAAAATAGACAAAGTCAGTGAAGCAGAGAGTAGAAGAGTGGTCACCAGGACAAATGGGGAGTTGCTGATCAATAAATATAGTTTCAGCTCTTCAAGATGGATAAATTTTAGAGATCTGCTGTGCAACATTTTGCTTACTGTTGACAATATTGTATAGTACATTTAAAAATCTCTATGAGAAGGCAGATGTCATTTTAAGTATTCTTACCACAATACATTTTCTGAGATACGGTCTGTATATAATAAACTAATCAAATATTCCAGAGGATATTTATAATTATTTTTTTCAGTAATTAAATTTTGTCATGTAGAATATACATGGTAACAGTAACAAATAAATACCTATACCTATTACCTCTTAGAAAACGAGTTAGTGTGGTATCAAATTCATATTATTTCTTAGGGATTAATGCATAGATTGGTTCTGTGATTTAAAATGTTTAGAACATAGATTTTCAACAGTATTGATATAAAAGAAAAAACAGTGATTTTGAATAGTTAATAGACTTTCACAAAGAACAAATAGTACCTCTTACAGAATTATAGATATATGTTTGAATTCCTACTGTGTACTCCACTGTTATATCTGGGAATATGAGAATTATAAAGTATACTTTATGACATCAAAAGTGTTGCAATGGAGGGCGCCTAGGTGGCTCAGTGGACTAAGCCTCTGCATTCGGCTGAGATCAGGTCATGATCTCAGGGTCCTGGGATTGAGCCCTGCATCAGGCTCTCTGCTCAGCAGGACGACCTCTTCCTCCCTCTCTCTCTGCCTGCCTCTCTGCCTACTTGTGATCTCTGTCTGTCAAATAAATAAATAAAATCTTTAAAATTAAAAAAATTTTAAAAAAGAAAAAAGTTTTGCAATCCAGGAACAGACTAGATAATTAAAAGATAGTGAGTATCTACTGAAGATTATTGAGGATATTGAAGCAGGATTCATTGAGAAGGGAAGTTATGTACTGAGTGTTTTAGAGACAGAAGTAGCATAAACCAAAGATACAATATGGGGAAATGCACAAAGTATTCAGAGAAATATCTATAGATAATTTTGTCTAAAAATAAATTATAGAGAAGAATAGCCAGGGTGAATCTGGAAATTTGTGAGGGGTCAGTTTCTGAGTCTCTAAACAATGTGAAAAATTATTTATATTATCTAATAATTATAATAAAGTATTCATTGAATTGTTCGTTATTTTTAAACTTTGGGAAATGTTGAAAATACTTGGATTAGTTGTTTAAACATATATAGTCTAATTTTGTATAAATGGTAAAATTGGTGATCTAGAAATTATGTGGTCTATACCATTTACTTGCTTTATCCCAAATTTAATGAGAACTCTGATTTAAAAAAAAAAAATCTCACTAACTTACAATTCTTTTTCTGAGTTGCTTTGTCTTTCTTCATAATATTAATCACCACTCAAATTCTGTAACCTATAATCTGCTCAATATCTTAAATCATTTCTCTTCCTTATAGTTCTCATATTTCTAACAACTATCATTTATCTAAATCTAGCATATTAATTTTCCTCTCGTTTCCAGAATACTTCCCTGATTCCATTGTTTTGCCCCAGTGCTTCTTTAACTGTAGCTTATGGATCACCTGCTCCACAGTCACTGAATGAAAATATGCATTCACTTCCTGAAATTGTTATTAATGCTAAAGTCTCAATGACACTCAATGATACTCAATGCTAAAGTCTCAATTTAAACTCAATATAAAATGCTTATACAAAATTAATCATAGGTGGATATATATATTGGTGTGCTAAGTCTTTCTTATAAAATGAAATGCTATTGGAAATAACATTTTGTTATTTTGAAAGCATATTATACCCTATAATGCCTATTCCTATAATTTGTATTCAGTAAAGTGAGCTGGCTCCATTGAACTCATAAGCTCCAATTAACATTTTTTAATCCAACTTGCACAACCCTGGAAATATTCAAGTGTCAGGACATACTTATAGAAAAATGAATTCTGTTCCGTAATCACTCTTCCAACTTCCAGGAATTCCTTATCAAAACAGGTTCAGTGATCAATGGGTTTTACTGATATATAAAGACATGTTCCTTTCAAAGCAAATAATTGTATTGCAAATATTAGCTCATTCATGATCTAAGCACATGTTGGAAGGTTCCTAGGTTCTTCTTAATAAAATTCAGGTGTTCTAGTTAAAAGGAATTGCTGGAAGGGATGCTGATTTGAAATCCAGGTCAGGAAGCCCTATTCTTGCATAGACGATAACCCTGTTGTAAACAAGTCTTCCAGCAGCACCTTCTATGTTTCCTTTCCTTGGATACATAGGGTTCTAAGTGCCCAGGAAAGAATAGCTTCAATATACATGTGAGGAACATTTCAGGGAGTGAGTATATTCACAATTACCTACTCATTATCACCTCTAATGGTGTTAATCTTTTGACACCATCCAAAGACTGAGTTCTTAAATGCTCATTGCTGGTCAGTCCTTACTGACCAAATGCCAGGTTTAATAGCAAAACAGAAATGGAAAAAACCCTAGAGACTATATAATAGTGTCTTCTAATGGTGAAGAAAGTGTTGCTTAAATAAAATATAAATGAGATAGATGTGTATATTAAGAATTTTGCTTTGATTTCAAAATTTAAATATATATGAGGCATTAAATCTTATTCATCACAGCACTGGTCATCATCAAAATGGTATTTTCTTTATCAGCTCCCCTCCAGTTAAAAGGCATTATAAGGGCACCTAGGTGTCAGTAGGTTAAGCATCAGACTCTTGTTTTCTGCTCAGGTCATGATCTCTGGGACATGAGCTTGAGCCCTGTGTGGGCTCCATGCTCAGCATGGGGTCTGCTTAGAATTCTCTCTCTCACTCTGCCTTTACCCCATGCTGATGCTCTCTCTCTCTCTCAATAAATAAATAAAATCTTTTTTTTTAAAAGGCATTATAATGTTTAAGCTTTCTTTCTTGTTTTCTTTATCTTTTTCTTTTTAGAGAGGGGAGTAGGGGCAGAGGGAGAGGGAGAGAGAGAATCTTAAGCAGGCTCCACACCCAGGATGGAGCCTGACAAGGAGTTCGATCTCATGACCCTGAGGTCATAACCTGAGCCAAAATCAGGAGACAGTCATTTAACCAACAGCCACCTAGGCTCCCCTAACCTTTCTTTAATGTTAGATTAGAATGTCTTTTAACTTCATGAAGTTTTGTAGCATTTTCAGTTATTAAAAGAGTGTAAATTATTTTTTTTAATTTTATAGAGGTAAAACATATTTCTTCTCTTTTATAAACTTTGTCTTTCCTTGGTTACTGGACAGTTGGATACTCCATGGATACACTTTGTATCTTACCACATAGTATTTGCAGATACTGACTTCTTAAACTGTCTGTATATCTTGGCAAAACTCTTTATAAAAAAATGATTCATTTTAAAATCCTCACAAGCTGTTTATCTGTATGTTTATACTTTTTTTTGCCAAGTTTTTTTTTTTTTAATCTTTATAGCACATTCATCTCTGGATAAAAAGAAAAATGAGAAGATCAAACATAAAACAGTCAATGGCAGTTTTATTAGCAGCTAATTTGTGTCTTTGTTTATAAAACTGATGCTATGACCTAAATTAAGTTGGAGGGAATAGATTCACTTAATCCAACAATGTTATTTCTTGTCAAAATAATGAATGATTGGAGGTTCCTTTATACTGCAGATCACTTAAAATCAATTTGTGAGACTCCTTATATTATAATATTTTAATATTCAGGGATTTAAATTATGGATATAAATGATTTTTGAAACAATAATAGAAAATCTCTGAAATTCCATGGAATCGAGAAAAGGAAATCCTGACACCCATCTTCATCTTTACTGAGAACTTTTGTGTAATTTAAGCAATATATTCTATAATTTCTATCCTTTCTATCTTAGATTTTTAAATTTCCTATGTTGAACGAACATTGTCATAATGATTGCAAAATTAAGTATCCTTAAAACCCTGCAATCTCTGTTAATTACGTACATATCATTTTTCCCAGCTAAGACACTGATCTATATTCATTTAGTCTTTTGAACCAAAAATTGTTCTTTTAATGAGATCTACAAATAAGATCTTCATATATCTTCATATATCAGTTAATAACTTCACACTTCTTGTGATTGAATCACAAAAGATTGAATCTTCAAAAAATTTTGAAAGCTTCAACAACTAAATGCTTTTATTTTTATTCTGTTTGATGTTTTATTGCTGTATGTGTGACTCATGAACTAGAGAGAAGATAACAAAAAAATTCTTTTGAGAGGATTAACTACCCTGAGATGAAACACTAGCTATCCCTAGATCAATTCATGTTTCCTTTGAACTTAATACTAATTACACAATTATGTGTCATTGCATTATTATTTTACTAAATTTCAAAGCAAAAAGACTGATTATCAGAGAAGTTAATTTTCAAGTGAAAAGGTCAAGGTCATTTGTAATTAGACTTCAATTCCTCCAGGGTTAAAAAAAAGTATTGTAGAAGGAAAAATTCAGCTAAAGAAACTCAAATATAGTGTGCCCCTTTAATCCGGAACTCTGCAGAGGAGGGTAGTAGGAATACAGAAAAGGCAGTCTTAACTTAAACAAAAGCAATAGGAAATTGTTTGGTGAACTATGATCCTGTAGTAAAACTGAAGTCTAATCACATCCGGATATGTTATAAGATATGGTTTTGGATGTTACCTCATCTTGATCCTTTAGACAACAGTAGTAATGTGGTTTTGGACCCATGAGCTGCATAGATATAATTTTGAAACTTTCTTCTGAGATTACTGTACATGTTTCTATACATCAACATGTATATGCATGTACTTTATTGCTAGATGCTTAATTTTTTTAAATGTCAATCCAAGAAGTGCTGAGACTAGGATTTTACTTTCCCTGTTTTATTGGATTCTGTATTCCATGATTATGTAACAATATGAGAGCTAGCAAGAAAATCATATTCTGTCCTGTAGAAATCAGTTATTCCCAGGGTTTTTCCTCCCTTCCTTCCTT